>NW_019385349.1:136708-170126 GCF_000671375.1 Centruroides sculpturatus | reverse complement strand
AGTATCAAGATATTAAATTTCAGATTAATAATATTCATTTAAAACTTTTAGAAATTAAACCCATATTTTATAACATATTTTAATTACTTAAAAACTCTAAAATTTTTTATTTCGTGCATTAAAGCATTTTTTAAAATTGCAAAAACTGTTAAAATTTTCTTATTGATCTTGTCACTTTTTAACATAACTAATAGCATTTTCTTAGAGCTTCCTAAAAAACCTTGACTACATATATTAATTTAAATTGTTTAAATTAAAAAAAAAACATCTAATATTTTATTGTAAAATTTTAAATTTTTAATAAATTTACTCTTAACAATTAATTTTTTATTTTAAAAAAATGGTATACAAAAATATCTACCTAAAAAATGAAAATTTTAATAATTTTATTACATTTTATAAATGAATAATAATTAAAATGTTTTATTATGCAAAATTGTCTATTAAATAAGCCTATTATCATAATTTAAAATGATATATAATTATAAATTCTTTTCTTTAAAACATTATAATTTGCTGACGAGATGAATGAAATTTAAAACTATCCACCCACAAATTATTACATTAATTTTTATTTTATTTTTTCCTTCCTTAAATAGTTTATATTACAAGGAATAAATTTATAATTATTTGTTTATAAAATTTATAAATGTTTAACTTAAATTATTAGACAAAACATCTCATTACACAAATCCTACCCATTCCGCATATTTACATAATATTAATCATCATAATATCAATATTGCAATTAACTAATGCAGTTACGGAATATTTATGAATTAATTATCACATTTATATAATTATAAAAATTTGTTAATTAACATTAAATTGTTCATCGTGCATAATTTAATAATTGAGCTATCACATACAGTAGATTATCTATCAACTATATAATTAATCGTTTTGTGATGATGTACAGTACGTTCTATTATTAATTCTTTATAATATATTTTATTATTTTATTAAATATACTATATTGTACATATGCTCTATTGTACTGTACAATATGAATAAACAAACAAATAAAATAATTTATTACAGGTGCTTTAATTTTTGTTTCTTATGTTATCTATCAAATATTACATTTTTATCGTAAATAACAATAATTTCGGTCTTATCGTACTTCATTTTATATTTTTTTCTTAATAAATTAAACTTTCAAATATACTTTTATTTACATTTCGTAAGACTTAGCATCATAAATATGATAAAATTCCAGATTAAAAGGTTGAAACGTGATTATTACTTTTAAAAAAATCATAATTTTTTATGAATTAATCACTCTTAAAAAATCTTGTATAAGCAATATGTAATAAAGTAAAGGAAGATTTATAATTAACGACTAAGTTAAATTAAATCATGCACATTCTAATTATTATCATTATCTAATCAAAGATATTAGTTTTCATTTAATAAATTAATTCCTGCATCCTATCATGCATGGTGGATCTCACAATTGCTAAATACAAATTGTGATCTTAACAATTCGAGCATACAAAATAATTAGTACAATGTTGCAGATTGTTTTCTGCATATAACTAAAACTCTTTATTAAAATAAAATAAAATTTACGTATATTTCCCACGCTATCATTTTCTAATTTTAAAATTAATTGTATCATCAATTATACTTTCAGTATCTTATCACGTCATTTTATGCTAAATTTACCGTATCGATTCCAGTTTCACGATACAATTTAAAATGCATTTTTAGATAAATAGTTAACATTTTAAAAAATAATAAAATATTTAATTCTAGAATTAATTTTAAAACTCTTTTCATATATTTAATCATCACAATTACGAATATATTGTATTATCTTTTTCTCATTTTATAATTATGACATCGTTCGAGTTGATGCTTTTGTACGGTACTTTATATTAATTAAATTTTTTAACGACTTAATTTAAATGTTTAAGTGACTTTTTTAACTTTAAGGTGATGCCATTTGTTAAAATTTTATTGAAATAATCATAAATTGTTTTAGAAAACATAAGTTTATTATAATAAATAATTGACAATTAAAATAATTGCTAATTAAAGTATTTATAGCTGAAGAATCGAATTTAAAAATTCGCAATTTCATTTAATAGCTAAAAACTATTTTTACGTAAATTTATATTTTACTTATATGCTAGAAATGCATGGAAACATGTAAAAAAAGGAGATATTTTCGTACAGTTTTGTCAATCATATTCTTATCATTTTCATAATTCTTATTTGTTAAATTTGTATTATTTTTATAAATATAATTTTTTTTTAAATATGTCACTGTATTTTCCGTCCTAGACAACTTTATAGCAAAAGTTTATATACATAAATTGAAACAGAAAATTTATAAAATTGATGCGTTCAATAGAACAGAATAAGAAAATTGCACGATGATTGGTTTTGTCATTCGATTGAGATTTTGAAGTTTCTAGAAATATCTTTTCTTAGGAAAGAAATATTAAATGTATATTCAATTTTCTTTCTAAATTGCTATATATGCATTCATAAATATCTGATATCATTCAAAATAATATTAGGAATTTAAATTGGATCTTTTTCTTGAAAATTTAAGGTAAATGGATTGATATTATCAATCAACAAATGTTTCTTTTTATTGTCTCTTGAATGGATAAAGTTGATTGTTTTGTAAATTACCTTACATGTTAAGCAGTTAAAATCAAACGAAATGGTTCTTAATTATTGTTTTTTGTTTTCTTTATTTAATTATAATTACATAAATTGTAACTTTGCGATGAAAATAAAACTAAAAACTCGTCTAAATATCTGTAATAAAGCATGAAGAATTATAAAGTATTTTTAACGGTATTTTTTAACTATTTAACATGAATTTTGGGACTTATTAAGCATAGAAACAACAGAAAAATTCTTATACATGTCATAAAAATAGTATATAAAATATTTTGTAATCGATATTCAAGCGAATCCTATTGCTTCCTGAAAGTAAATGTTCAAATTGTAACTAAAGCATATCTTAAATCTTCTATCTGTTGAAGTTACTGTAATAAATTTCTTAACATGATCCATCTGCTGCATCTTCTACGTATGACAGATTTGTACTCAGAGGAGAGAAATATCTATGTAATGCTATACTTTAACTTCAATTTGCAGAATAACATGTTGTTTCTAGATCACGTCAACTTATTTTAACATTTTATCATTACTTTAGACTTGATGTTGCCGCTGTACATAACGAAATGTTGGTAACATGTTTTTGAAAATAATTTTTTTACATTTTTGTCGTATTTAATCTTTATATGAAATTTGAATGCTAATATTAATATTTATTTCTAAGATATAAATTAACGTTTTCTTTTGGTCTTAAACTACTTCTGGAAAATATTTAATCCTTTAACAAGTCCGGATAGTTTAACGAAACAGAACTAATTATCTCTATGTCTTTAAGCTTGGATCTATTGTAATAAGAGAACGTTGTGATCCCTAAGGAATGCCCACGGGTTCATAGGTAAGATTGATTAGGGAATACTCCTCCACGATCTATCAGGATTACTTGGTCTCTGCAGTTATATAAGTAAACGTAATAGAATTGGTCAAATTGACGATCTTCCACTATTAACAGATCAATCTAATTCTTATTGCTTAACCTAATAGCATTTAGCTTTTAAACAAATTTGAAACATTGTTTTTGATCCCAATACAAAAAAAAATTGTAATCTTCAATTGATTAATTTAACTTAAACATTTATAAAATGAGACTAAAATAAATCAATAAACGAGGATTCCATTTGTTTCTTGATAATCAAATCTTTTGCTGCGTGCAATTTAGTGTCACAATTCAGTGATAAAATAGTCTTAAACTTATTGCTTTTTCGAAAAGTACTTTTATAGTAACATGAAATTTACTGAAGAGTAATTTTATAATCTGTACCAGAACTCTATATTCAAAAAATAAAAAGTTTTCGAGTGTAAAAGTAAAAATAAAAATCCGTTTTTAGTTCAAGAAAAGAAATCAGTTTTGCTAGTTTGGAATATAGTTATTTCTTATTTTAAAAATGAAAGACTAAGATGGATAAAGATAGAAAATTTTCCGAGTGTATTATTAGGAGAAATGTTATAAGACCGGGTCTAATCTAGTTTTTTCGAACAACAGGATTGACTTTGGATGCATTAAAGTTTATAGGATTGTCTGGACCTATTGAAGAAACATCTGTATAGATAAAACGTCTCGATTGAGGAATTCGGGCTTAATCTATTTTAGCACATTTTTATGGAGAAAATGAAGGATATTATTATGTTACCGGTAACTAAAAGATTTTTCTGCAAAAGGAAAAATTCTATAATATTTTATTTACAGTGTGTGATACGGATAAGAATATATAACATTTATTTATTATTGATTTCTCTTGTCATATTATTAGGAATTATTACACAATTGTGAGGTTATAATTAAATATTTTAAGCTTCTTTCTAACTTATAAATAATATTAATTTGTATTATAATACAAATAATTGTGAAGAATTGAAAAATAAAATTACATATATTATAACAAGTAAATCCTCTTTATAATAATATATTGCTAATAAGATAAGTTAAATAAATAAATAAGCAAATATTGTTTAATCAATATTTTTTAAGACTTTTTACGAAAATAAAACTTTAAAATAAATTTTCAGAGTATAAATCATACAGTTTCATTTACCATCTTAATATAAATTATGCATGGAAACAGATGAACATTAATCTTTAGATATATCTGCACTAACCAATATCCGCATATCAGATAAGTGCCCAACTGCACACGTGTTGAGCCAATTACATGATAAATTTAGAACTAAAATTAATGTTGTTGATTAATTAATAATATTTATATAAAACGGTTCCATTGTTCATTTTATATATCTTTATAATAATAGTTCTAACTTAATTTTATTATACGTTTATGACTATTAGATTTATTCGTATTTTTGATAATTAACTAAAACACTATCAACTTTATTAATATTTTTAAAATTAATGAAAATAACACATTTTTTGGAGGTTATAGAAAAATAAAATATAAACATTAAATTATTAAAAATCCTGTTAATAAATTTTGTAAGGAACGAATCGTAAAGGTCAAGAATTTAATTTTTATTAAATTTTATAATTATATCAGATAAAGCGTAAAATAAATTGATAATATATTAAAAGGTGCATAGTTTATCAGATGTAATATTCCTTAAAGGTAGATAAGGTTTTCATTTCTAAGTTGATTAGAACACTCTATTCGACGCATTAAATTAAACAAGAGGATTGTTAACATGTTATTAATGTCACAACAAACATTATGCTTCTCTGGAGGTAATGAAAGCAAACGACGCTGGTACAACACTCATCAACCATCTGGAAATAGTATGCAGCTCTTCTATTGAGAACCATCGAGATAAGTTCGAAACAAGCTGAATGCAGAAATGTTTTTATGACTTCTAGCCATTTCTAACTCAGATAACATTCGTCCACTGATAACGTTGAACGCGGAGCCGCTAGGCAATTCTTCGACAACCAGAAGAAAAACCACATCTCCACACTTCAATCCATAGTAGCCATTTTGATTTATTTTCGACTGCTTTGCGATATCGAAAATAACTCGGCCTACATTTACATTCGCAGCTATCTTAACATTTTGATTTAATGTATTCGAATAGAAGAAAATGATATTTTTAGTTTGTTCTCGCGTCTAGCGATTTCTAGAAAAAATGATGCCTTTAATTAATTGTTTATCTGATTTTCATAAAAATGTATATATAATAAAATCAATATTACTGCTTCTAATCTCATTAAGTAAACAAAAATAATATTCTACTTTAAATTTGTTATGTTTATTTTTTTAATAAATGCATTCAACGAATTTAAATGTAATATGTAATGTTTGTGAAGGAAATACTTCCTCGTTTAAGAAAATAAATTCTAAGCAAATTAAATTTTATAAGTTTATATAATTTCTTATTTTCAATTTTTTTGAATTTTATAAAAATAAAAAATAAAAAACAGTTTTTCTTTAATAGAAAATTTATTCAATTAATTTCCAAAAAAAAACTATTTATAAAAAATTTACACAATTTTTATCGTAAAATATATTTCATTTTGAATTTAAATTTCTCATAAGTTAAAACGGATTGTTTTTTTATTGTGAATTTTAATAAAAAGTTTTAAAAAATTTTAGTAAAATTTCTTAATAAAAATAAGCAATATTTAACATATATAAAAAGTTTATCTTTAAAAATTTCAGATTAAAAAAACTTTTTAAGAAGTAAAAAAGCAAAAAAGATATTTACTTAACTGGAAAGATCTGCACATTCATTAGATTCCCAGAAGAGTAGTTTTAAACTGCATTCTAGAATTTAAACTAGATTTTTTTTTAAATGAGGAAAATAAACTGTAATGATAGTACAGGATTCGTTTAAGATAATATTCTCATAAAAAAGAATGTATATAAGTTGAAAGACTGCAGCAGTTACCATAAGTAAATCATATATTTAATGACTAGTATCTTCTATATGAAATTGCTCGGGAAGATTCCTAATCGGTTTATCATCCACTGAAATGAATTCTTCTCCTATACATTTTTAGATTTGTCGCCACTGGATTCTTTCTTCAGAGGATTTAGCAAAGATAAAAAAGTATTCAAGAAGAAACCTCATTCAGTTGTTGAAAGATTCAGTCATTCAAACTGTCACCATGATCGATCGGCAAATTCCCTAATAATACGATACATAACTCTGCACTACATGTACTTAAAGGGAAATTAAACGTTAACTTAAGCACTGATATCAATATTCAGCTTCATGCTATCTTTTATGGTTTTAATAGGTTATTAATAATCATATTGATTTTTCTTTATTATTATTAGTTCTTATATAAATCTTTGTCGATTGCAGTAGAATAAAAATGATAAGTTTCACCACAATTTTATTTTCAAATCTCACTTTATTGATTTTTTGGTGTCACGAAGGTCGTTCTATTGTCGATTTGTCAAAATCTCAAAACAATTGCAGAAAATAGCTTGAGTTTTCTCGATTTTTTAAACTTTTATTATTCGTTTTTTTATATCCAGAGCTATTTTTATTTATTTATAAAATTTAAAATTAATAAATTTATTGCCACTTTCGCGTTAAATATATAATAATTAACGTCAGAATTTTACGTTTACTCTTTAAATATTTTTATAGATTAAATTCTAATAATTTTTCCCTTAAGATTAATAGAAATAAATCGAGGAGAAATAAAATTGTTTAAAAGCTTTTATAAATATAAATTAAACTTTAAAAATGTCCACAAAACTTCTAAAAGTATATAAAATGGATCATCAAGTATCAAGTAAAGCTTTTAATAATAATTTAAAAGCAAGTTTCTTTTTTATTTCTTTCTTTTTTTTTCTTTTTGCTTGATTGATGATTTAGTCAAAGTAATGTTGGAATCAAGGCGTGGTAGAATATAAATGAGCCAACATGAGTCATTGGAGAGCAACAAATTACTTAACAGAATATTTAAAATCTGCAGAGGTTAAATTTTGATTTTTCAAACTTGAAAATAATTAATTATTTCGCATAACATCGCAAACAGAATATGTTTATGTCGAAATGCTCATAAAAATTATTTTAAGTAATTGTAATGAATAATTAATGGAGCATGACGTTGTAAAAATTCCAAACAAAGAAATACTCGTAATTAAATTGTTTGAATGGTTAATTCATTGAATATTCAATGAATATGTCTAATAAAGTTTTTTTTTATTTTATTAATAAATTATTTTGCTTCTAAATTTATTTTAATAATTTTTATCAATAAAAGCATTAAGATTTCGATTTATTTGTCATAATAATATATATCTTACGGTGAATACTTAATAATTAGAATTAAATATTAATTTTATTCATGAATATATTTTTACCAAGATCATAAAATCGCAATCTTAGCGAAAGTATAAATCTTCATATATAAAACCATAAACGTAATTTAAGATATATCGATTTACGAAAGATGATATTTTTGTTATAAATTTTTAATCTAAAAAAAGAATTTTTTTACAGGAAAAAATTTTAGTTGAAAAAACAAGATTTGTACAGTTGTTATTCGAAAATAAAAGTTTCACGATTTAGTTTGACAGATTTTTCTAGTACCCTAGAGATAAGAAAAGATCACCATGAAGAAAGCATATCGGTTTTCTTAGACCTAGCCTTGCAACTTTTTTTTTTAATGTTAGGTCACTTCAGCCTCTTTCCAATAGTGATATATTGAGGGAATTCCATATCCCAACGATCAGGACTTGGGTTACAATATTGAGCTTCTATCATATAGATCATAATATCTTGTTATAAACAGAAAGATTTCGTCTTTTATACAATTTCATTATAAATGAAGATTTTATCTCATATTTTCAATATTATTTGAGATTTTAAAGCGATAATATTAAAAGAGCTCTTCATAGTAACGCACGTTTCATCCATGACCATGAGTAATCTCATAGAAATATACAATAAATAAAGGGGGAAAATGATACTATATATATAGTATTTGCAACGAAGAAAAATACTATATCATGTGAAAATGGATTCCATTACTGCAAAAGATGGTAAAATCGGAAAAATTCTTTTCAATATTCTTTACAATTTAATACCAATTTTTATTAAATTAATTAATTAAAGTAATATCGTTTTTTCTTTTATACTTTAAATAAATTTATTATGCTTAACTTTTTATACAAATTTTAATAAATTTTTAAAAATTATCTTTGGGCATTTTGCTTTGATTTTTATAACATTAAAAATGTAATTGATTTTAGACAGGGCAAAAGTGTAGATTTTTGTATCCTCTGTATTTTTTATATTAAAGATGTAAAGTTAAAATAAAATATTTTGATTTTTGAAGTTATTTAATAATAATCATTGATATTAAATTGTATCATTTTATTTAAATAACACTTTTATTCAATAACACTTGTATTAAGTTTGTAAATTTTACCTTTTCTTATCAAACCAGATTATTTATATTTATTTCGATATGAAATCAATTTTAAGTTTCAGACCTTAAGATATTTATATATTTAAAGTTGTTTACATTTAAACGTAGCGACTTCAGGAAAATCAATTTTAGAAAATGGAAAATAAGTGGATTTATCAATTTTAAATAATTGCATTGGAACTAGTTGAGGAAAAATTAAAATAGTTTGGGTAGAAATTCATTTTTTAAAGTATAACATGGAAAATCACTTTAAAAATCAGTACTAAAGCGATTTTTCATGTAGTATTTGATCAAATAATGGCTCAATATTAATCAATCAATTTCATATTATAGGAATTTATTATATTTCATTCATCAACTTTGAATATGACATTTCTATAGATCTATGCATATAAAAAATTATCCGTAAGATTATTTAAACATTATAATTCATTGCTTTATTCACGGCTGTTGAGCAAATTCTGGAAAGAATGTTGGAAGAATAAGTTGGAAAGATGAGTAGAAAGGAAAAAAGTAAGGGAGAGTGCATGCAAGCATGTAAGTGACTAGAACTAAGATGGCATGTCAGGATAGAAACGTACCGAAAATCCTCTATCTTTCATGATTGAGAGGTCATTGGTGTCAAACGTGACGTTGACATTATCTAAGTATATAAACAAAGCTTTTCTCATCAACTGGAAAGTTTTATTATATTAAGAAGAATACACTGAAAATATAGTCTACGATAAAGTTCTTCATTAAAATGTTACACCTTTAAATATCTATTTATAAAATGATTTTATGTCAATTCAGAAATATTTTTACATTTTAAAATTTGTACTACAGTATTTTGTAATTCTGAAAATCCTAAATAGTGGTTACTAAATAAATGATTGAATTATTGGTATATGGCAACGCGATATGTGAACGATCTGCAGAACGGGGTATGTCTCTTGGAAGGAGTTTTTACGTGAAATTTGCCCCTATTTAGGCATTACAAATGTGAAGAAAACCCAGAAAACTTCACCCGTTAGTGAAGCATGAACCCACAAACTATCGGTGTTCAATGGTTTCATCCATTCGGCCACTGCTAGGCTAAATAAAAAATTCTCCATTACACCGAAGAAAAATATTTGTAGGCAAATTTTGACGTAATAATATAAATATTTTTATATTACAATCCTCCACGTTTAAAGTACGATAATTATATCTTAAATATATAATTAATTGGATTACTGGTGTTTAACGTGCAGTGGTATCATTTATAATCAGATATCTTTTATAATTTCATCATTGTTTTAAAAAATTAAACCAATGTTTAATAGGTCAATAAAAATATCCAAAGATAAAATACATCTGTATTGATCTTGATTTGAAGTTTCTTCATCTATTCAAATATTTTCTCTTTATACGAAGAATACTTTCATGACAAAAGTTACGTATTGAGAAGATATTTCGAGATACTCAGAAGGAAACAATTGACTGAAATCAAAGTGATGAAAAGATATAAAGCTAAAAATTCAAATCTTAAGGGAATCGATGGTAAAATAAACAAGAAATTCAGCTGAGAAGATTTGAACAGATTCTACAATTCCAAAAAAAGAATCAAAAGATAAAAAGATAAAGTTTAAAAAGTCTGCTTAAAAGTTGTATAGCATTTTGAAAATACCACAATAGATTTATGTAATTGGATTATAGATGTGTATATACTCCATATAGAATAACTAACTAATTGGATTACTGATGTTTACCGTGCAACGGTATTATTACTGGTAAACTGCATTGCTGCAGTACGAAAGGAAACACAAAAATAGAAAAAGAACTATTAGAAACTGCATTACACAAATCTACATATAAATCTTTAGAGATTTTTCGAAGTAATCGCGGTTCTCCTTGATGTTGATTCTTGAAAGTAGTTTGTTTTCAAACTTAGCTTTAAAATTCAAAATATCTAATAAATATTTTATCAATTTATAAATTTAATAATACGATTTCAATAATTTTAGTAAAACTATTTAATAAAATTTAATTCTATTATTTTTTTATAGAAAATACTGTAGAATTTGATTATAATTTTAATATATATTTCCATTACAATTAATAATTACATTAAAAGTTATATTGTTAAAAACCATCACAGATTATATTTTATTAAATTTCCACTAAGTAATTTAAAAAATTTTTAAAAATTTTATTAAAATAATTAAATCTTAAAAATTGTTTTAACAAAATTTTAAATTTAACAGAATGTCTTCAGTAAAATTATTAGTAAAAATACTTTAATAAATATAACGAAACATTATTTAAATTTTTTCTGTAAAAGCTAACTGTAAATAGATAATATTAGTTGAATATTTTAAAAATTTAAAACAAATATTCGAAAAGAAATTTTTAGTTTTTTTTTTTTGGTCGGTAAGCAAAAAATTTTAGAAAGATTTAAATTAGATCACCGAAAGAAGTATTTACCATAATTAAAATTTTTATGCTGAAAGCTTTTTATATATGTATAGGTACGAGTATTTTTAATAGAAATAATATGAAAATATTTAAATGAGAAATATAATCAATATACTGTATTCATTTTTAGTAGTAAATTTTTTAAAGTATTGTCTCGTGTTTTTTACTGTTAAGAAAAAAACTGAATATTTTCTTTTGTTTGACTCGTATAATTTTATTAGGAATTGCTGTGGTGATAAGAATATAATTCTAAAACACAATATTAACTTTTAAGTAGTAGAAAAAATAATTTTATTCGAATAAAATTGTAAAATAAAAATATTTTCAATAAAATCTGAAAAAATAAAATAAAAATTCAACGTGGAAAAGTATTCTTTAATTAAAGGCATAAGATTAAAAATTGGCAAACTTTAAAATTAAAATAAAAAAATTTTCTACTTTTCTACTTTTTCTAATTTTCTAAAAGTGCTATCAAAGAAAAAGCAAATAAAAATAAAAGAAATTCTAGAAAAACTTAAAACAAACGATAATTTTAGCGATTGAACTGGAATATAGTGGAGACTATAGACTACTGCCACCATTATTTGCACAATAAAAACTTTACCATAATGACCAGCCATAACGCGTTTGAATGGCCAAAGACATAAAAGTTCTAATGGCAAGCTGTTCAAATGGTCCTTAAAATTACCAATACTAAATAAAATAAATTCGAATAAAAACGATGAAGATAGAAATTATCTTTTCACAGATGTTAGGATTCTAATTGATAAAACTCGAATCTTTAAAATATTAATTTTGTAATGTTTGTTTAGAGAAATCGATAAAATTAAGAAATGCTAATCACGAATTCGCAGAATTGTATATCAAATAAGCTAGATAATTGTCAGATGCGATTCATATTTCATATTAATATAATGGTCTTGAAATATTAGAAGAGAAATTTGTCACTAAATATTTTTGTTTTGTAATTTCAGAAACTTTAGACTCCAGAAAACTTTTATTGCATGTTTGTTATTTGCTGCTGTTAATATTTAGTAAACTTATATTTTAAAAAAATTACATTTTAGAAACATTGTCACTTGAATTTAATGAAATATAGAAAAAATAAATGAAAATATAAATTGAAATTAGTAAAAAACAAAACAGCGTATATTTTACTTTTTGAGCTTACTTAATGAGAAGGAAGTTTCTCAGTAATTTGAAATGATATTTCATTTACTGTACTTTGAATATAATACTGAGAAGGAAGTTTCTCAGTAATTTGAAATGATATTTCATTTACTGTACTTTGAATATAATACTGAGAAGGAAGTTTCTCAGTAATTTAAAATATTTTATTTACTTTGAATATAATACTGAGAAGGAAGTTTTTCAGTAATTTGAAATGATAATTCATTTACTTTTGAATATAATACCGAAATAAAAATTATCAATGAAATATAATTAAATAATTACATCAATTTATTAAATCCAAAAATTCAAGTAGTTTATCTTGCCGCTATTGTTATTTTGTTTCGTTATTATAAATTCATTTAGTTACTTGTTATTTAATAATTCGGAAAGAATTGGGTGTATTTAGAAAGACAAAGGTATTGTTATGAATAGAGTCAATTTTTTAAAGTAAAAGTATAAAGTCAAATAATTTTTGTACTGATGGTAATGATTTAGTGGAATTGGATTGATGAGAGAAAGCAACGCAACAGATGTGCGATCTGCCAAGAGGGCTTTCGAGAGTGCTTTCTATGGAAAACTGGCCCATACTTAGGTGTTAGACACATGAAAAACCCAGAAAACTCCACGCAGCAATCTCTTTAATCGGGCGCGAATCCGCAACCAGTGTTCAGTGATTTTTATCTAATTTGTTACTGATGAACTGTAATGGATATAAAAGTTTGTTGCATATAAATAAATTACCAATATTTGACATATATATAACAAATTGGAGAGAATGAAATAACGTTCAATAGAAATTCTGCAACTTTTCGTTTCAATGTCGTTCACTATCGCGCTAAACACTATTTGCTATCGCTTGAAACAAACATGTCCAATAGCCTATATATTATCACATAACATTCTGCATAATAAATTTGAATATAATTTTTCAGCTTGAAAATTAAAGCTAAGAAATCTGCGAAAATATAAAATTGATATTATCCATAGAAATTTTAAAATAAAGTAAAACTGTGAAGAAACATTTAAAATTTTTGAAATTGTTAAAATTATAATATTCTGGAAAGAAAATTTAAAATAACTAACTATTAATCTGAGCAACAAAGTTCACAAAATGTAATAAAATACGAAATGATTTGTGAACAAAAATTTATTTTATAATGAGAAAGATTGAAATAATATACACCGGTATAAAAATCATTATTAAATTTCACATATAGAATTATTCATAAACTGAAACCGAAGTTTTAAGAATAAAATAGAATAATGTGTTTTTATAACGTTTTATAGAATAATAAAATATGTTATTTAGAATAACATGTTTTATTATTCTATAAAACGTTATTATAAAAAAATGTTGCTATTTATGTTATTCTGTTTTATTATTTACTTTTCAGACAGATTTTTGGCATTCTAATGTCCAAGAAAATTAAAATTGGTGATCATTGCATAATGTTAAAAGAAAAGAAAAGCTTTTAAGGAGAATTGATGAAACAAATTGCATTATTGTTTGTGTAAACAATCTTTGTTAAAATCTTTTAAAGCTTTATACCTTTTGCATTTAAACAGAAAACTGTCTGTATTTAAAGAGTCATGTTATTTTATTTTATTACTTTCCAAACATGTTTTCATTAATACTTCATTGTACAGTATATAAAACCAAATTTCTAATGCAATTTCATATTATTGTCTAATACATTTTTATATTCTAATTATTGCGATCTTTATAGAAAATTGCTTTCCTCTTCCAATTTTTTATTCGTTTTAGTTTAAGCAATACATTTATAAGAAGTTTCAATATCAAAATTTATTACTATACAGTCTGTGGTCTTTTTTACGATTTGAATGTAAATTTCTCTGAAGATGTTAACAAAATAGGCCTGATAAAATTCGTAAAAGTTTATAAATACAGTATTATTTAAATAAGTAAAATTGTGTGAGAACCTTCTGAAGAATTTGCTCTTTACATGATCTTTAATGATACTTTACAATACGGGAGAACGAAATTTCATCGCAAAACAATCAAAGTCTCGTATATAAAGTAATTATTCGGTACTGGAACCTTAAGATGATATTTATTGAACCCTATTTGCAGCATTATATACGTTAGCTTCATAACACAAATTACATCGAAGTACTCTGTAGACTCTCGGCATACCAAAGATAGAAATTGTAATGCTTTTATCCTGTCCAGTTGTATGGTATAGTATTTCCACTAATTATTAATTAAATGGCTAATAAAATAACAAGATTCCACTTTATCTATTATCGAAGAAGGATCGAAACTTGCAAGAGACGTTTCCAACCATCTTATCTTCCTATTTTTAAGGTTAAATTCGACATTTAAATTGTTTTCTTTCAGGTGTTTTCCTTTTTTAACTATTGGCATTACTTTACGTCTCTTAATCTGCGATCTTTTACATAAAATTTACATTTTTTCTCCTTTTGCACACTTTTCTCAACATTTTCATTGAATTTCTCTTTGAGATTTTCTTTTTCTCGGGTTTTCCTTTAAGAATTGGACTGATGGAATGAGGCAATCTAGGATGCTTCAAGGGAGAACTTCNTCCAATTTTTTATTCGTTTTAGTTTAAGCAATACATTTATAAGAAGTTTCAATATCAAAATTTATTACTATACAGTCTGTGGTATTTTTTACGATTTGAATGTAAATTTCTCTGAAGATGTTAACAAAATAGGCCTGATAAAATTCGTAAAAGTTTATAAATACAGTATTATTTAAATAAGTAAAGATTTTATTTTTTAATCAGCATAAAATAATTTTGGAATTTTTCATAATAAACAAATGTTGTAGTGCTGTAGAAAGATATATCTATTTCCTCCGATATCAAATAAAACGATAAAATTATATTTGTTTCTTGTGTACTGGAAAAAGTACTCAAAACAAAAGAAACTTCGTCAATTTGTGGATGAGAAGGAAAGACGGAAAATAAATCAGATATTTCATTGAAATTTGATGCTTTTATCAGAAAGTCTCTACTTCAAAATTGAAAAAGATGGATTTTCGACAGTAATAATTAGGCATTTCTGACTAATTAGAAAACTTTGAGAGTTTGAGTAATTTATAAAAGTTATAACGTTTCATATTTTGATCGAAAGTTATTTTAATTTATTAACGTTCTGTTAAATGTTATTTTTATCTTATTTTCGTGTCTGGAGAATAATTTTGATGAGTTATATTACTATTATGAAAAGCGGTAAAAAAAACATTACTATAAAGTAGTGGAAAATATACTAATGATTATCCAATTAATAAATATATGGCAATTATTAGAATATGAAATACTGTATTTACCATTCGAGTTGCAATATCGCGCTTCTATCAGTATTGTTTGGGTTTTTGGATTGATGGAATAAGGCAACGCAATACATAGACGATCTGCCAAGAGGGGTTTGCCTCCCGAGAGGACTTTCAATAGGAAACTAGCCTATATTTAGGTGCTAGACACTGAAAGAAAATTCGCAAAACTCCACGTGGTCAGCCAGTTGGTGAGGCGCAAACCCGCGATTAACAACTAATATTCAATGGTTTTATTAAATCGCCCACTGATGGGCCTGGATTCTTGAAGAGCTTGTGCTCCTCCTATCCACTTTTATTTGCATAAGGAATAGTTATCGAAACGAATATCTGAAGCATTTGTGAAAAAACTTCCAAATTCTGGTTTAAAAAAATATAAAAAATGCTTCAAAAGCAAATGATGAAAAGAGAAATCTTTTCTTGAACAATTTTACGTTAATCGAAAAGAGATTTTATATATTTCAATAACCGTTTAAAATTATAGTTAAATGTAAAATAAGGATGAAATATTCTGACGTACAGTATTTGAATGCTACAAGTTAAATGAAGAATCAATTGATCAAATAAGCTTATTCTCAAATTTTTTAACTTGTTAATATGAAATAAAAATTAAATATCTTATAAAATATTTGTTTATTGTTCAAGAATTTTATTTATAATAAAATAAATTTAAAAAAAAAATAAAGATTTTTAAAGAATAAGTACTGTAACTTCTCGAAATCTAATTTACGAAATGATCAAAATTGAGCATCAACTTAAGGTAAACAAAATTAAATGAACTAACTTTAAAGTAAATGAAATAAAAACATTTAATTAACAAATATTTTTTGTATGATTACGAAAGTTTAGAAAGAAATAATTAGACACGCATCATGCACACAGTAGTTACAGTACATAAATATTCTATTCAGGTTGTAGTATCAATACTTGTCTGAAAAATAAACATGTATTTATCCAAATATAAAAATGTGTCCATAATCGTTGCCAACTAAACAGACATATTTTGAAAAATTACTTCGAAAGATATATCAATAAATTCGAATTTCAAATAGACTGCTGACAAATTTGATGTTATGAAGATTTTTTCTATCTCACTGCAAAGTTTTTTCACTAATATATTGTATTTTATGTGTGTTCCACACGAAAATGTTGAAATGATTTATAAAATTAACACAAAGAAAACATTTTAAAAATCTAGAAATGAGTTGCGTAACTTTCTCTGAAAAAAAACTTAAAATTGTGGTGATGCCATCTATTATGAGATTTTATTGGAAACTTTTTATATTATTAATTATTATAAAATGGCAAAAAGCTTAATTTTGAGGGTAGAGGTGAGCTTTAAAAAAGAAAAAAATAGCGAGTAAACTCTTCATTAAGTCCGACACCACTCGAGATAAAACGAGTGAGCTTCTCTATCTCCCTACCTCCTTGGTCTTTAACTACCAAAATTTAATAACATCGATCCCTCTAATACACAAACCACCCTGCAAAATTTCAGAAATTTTTGACCAAAGGTACAGGAATTATTAAGCTTCAAAGCGGACGAACAAAGTCGTACCTCCCATTCGCACACTAACAACCATACTTACTGAAAAAATTCCAATGCTTTTACATTTCTAGACATTTTAAGGTACTGAGTCCAAAAATGTAAAAATCTTGGGCACTTTTTTACCTGTCGCCATACTTTCCCTCTGTTATACATAATAGCCAGGAAGGTAATAAAATCTATTTTAAATTCCTTCAACGTAAAACATTCCAGAGTTTATTAATTGTCAAATATTCCTAAATTTTAATAATTTATAAAATGCAAATGCACTATACAATTTCCTATATTATATATAAATTATTTTAGAAAAAAATACTATATCATATTAGTGAATTTTTATTCGGTTTCTAATCAGCTATTCGTTATATTATAAGAATTGGTAGATTTTCATATTTGTTTTTTTTTAAATGCTCGTTTAAAAATCAAAAATTCGACTTAAAATATTGCGATCTCAAGTAAAAAATAAGCTAAAATATTGAGTTATTGATATCTTCAATATCAATTCTATTATTTAAGTAAGTGTCTATTTCCCATAAATGATGGTTTACTTGATAGCATTTAAATTTCAATACGGTGGAGGAAACGAGACTAATATTTCAGTATCCGCTTGGTATTTTCAGAATAAAGAGAAAGTTAGTGGCAAATAAAAACATACTAATCGTTGTTGTAATTTTTCAGCTTAAAATAGTCCCATTAACAATTTTTAAATTATCGGAAACGTTCAAACGGAGTCAAAATTTGTTTTTAAAAAGTGTACAATATATTTTTATATTATTCTCTGAATTATATTATTCATTTTTACAGAAGATAACTTAGTAGAATAATATAATGCACTGACGGATGAGGCGGTTAGGGAGTCAGCCTACCGCTCTGGGAGAACCGATATCGAATCCCGATGAGCAACTATTTCTTCATGGGCTGTCTGTGCCGGATTATTTCATATATGCGGGGTCCTGTTCCTCATCACCAGTCTGCACCCATTGTGAGACTGGCCGAATCCACGATAGGCATACAAAACAAGGTCCCTTTAGTGTTCACAGAGTAGAAAGAATTAAAGAATTAAAAAAAAAACTTAAATATCATTTTGATGTTTGCAACAACAAAATATGTAAAAAGCAGATTAGCAGTATTAATTACAAATTGTACTTTTTGCACTTTTACTCTGTAGCAATACAATGAAATCTATCTAAATTTATTGGGCTGCAGTTTGAAAAAATTGTAGACCTATAAATTTCCACTTTTGTCCATCCTTCCTTAATCTCATATTTAATGGCAATGTTATGAAAATTTTCAATTACNTTTATAGCTGTAGTTAAATAGCATAATATTTTCAATAAATTATATATACAACTCTCAATTTTTTACTTTAAATTGTATTAGTATGATTTTTCTTAAATATGTATTTTGCCAGATTATTATCCTTTTCTATGAACAGTAGAAGTGTTCTGTTTAAAATAATTTTCCTACTCAAAAACATGCTTTTCATAAGCCTGTACATTATTACTTATATTTAAATAAATATAAAAATTGTGTATATAATAGAATTTTAAAAAGCAAGTCTCAATATATATATTTTTAAATGGATATGCTTAAAAAATTCTCTTATTTTACTTTATTCTGCCAACCTGTACGGGCGATATTTCCAAATTTATTGGCGTTAGAAACTTAAAATTTTCGTGTTCTCTTCTGGTTGTAAAAGGAAGTTTAGTGTAAAATTGTTTTTTTTTACGACACTGTTTCACACTACAGATCATTTCAATTCTTTGTATTTTGAATGAATTTAAATAAAATTTTAGTCGAATATGTTATTTTATTAAGATAATATATTATACCATTCGATAGCTGCATAAAAATATACCGTTCTGCTACAGAAAGAATCCACGATGGAAAAATGTAATATACACAAATATTAGGTTTATACTGTATAATACCTTTAAAATACATTTAATAAACTGTTTCATTATAAAAACTATGAAAAATGAAAATACTGACAAATTCATAGACCGTATTTTGATGTTTTAAAACTGTTTACTCTATTTAGTTTATAGTCGTTAAAACCATAAACTAGATAGTCCTTTAAATATACCAATCAAATCAGGAAAACGTGGTTGAAGTTATATTTAATACTGTGTATAATAAGATTATATGTTGGTCCCTGACATACTCATAGTAATTATTAGAAACAGAAGTAAGAATATATTGCATAGTCTTATTATACTATACTTAAGTTATAATAATGTGCATCTAACAGATCTACACATTTTATTCTGCTGTTTAATATGGAAATATAAAGTGCAATAGCCTTTCATGCTATTCTAAATATCTAAATATTCACCGTTAGTTAATATAAATGCTGTGCACGTAGTTAACAGTTTGTATTAGAATAGATCATGAGATGTTATATATACATTTATATGCACCACTACCACTACTACTATTACTACAGTACTACTACTACGTGAGTTTTTCGAAATTAACGATTCAGGTTATCATAATTACAAGCAAATTTCAAATCGTGTATGTTAAAAGATTATATAAATTGTTTGATGCTATCTTTTAAGACGTATAATTCGGAATTCTCTCAGAACACACCAACATCAATATATCTTTCGAAGTGTATTCCAGTTAGAGTGGCGACGTCGATACCACAGAAAGCTCTTAAAAAAGCCCTCGCGCAGCAAAAAAGAAGCAAAATGAAAGATGTCAGTGATCTCTATTGGTAGAGTATCAAAGAAATAAATCGACTCGCAGTGGTAGATTATCGCTTACATTGTTCACTCTTCATAACGCGATCAGTGGCAGCGTTCAGGCGTATTATCGCAGACAACTTTTATCGTTTGTATTTTGACAGAGACTGCGCACAACTATTTATTTTCAACCGAAACAGGATAAGTAGAATGTTCATCATGTTTTCTGAACTGGAAATCGTTGAGACTATCTTTATCTGAGATCTTCATTATTGTCGCTCGCAGAAACATGTGATGAATTGACAGTAATGTGTCATCAACCAAGATATTTTTCTAGAAATATAGATTTACTTTTCCCTTACATTAAATATCACCACTCGACTCTTTTCGGTCGTAAAACATTGAATATTTTATGATAAATATTTAACTGTAGACTCGATTCTTTTTCCTCTATCTGTTGAATGCAACAAAAACAGTTATATAAACTGTTCTCTCAGAGAATTTCCCCATTAAAATGTTTAAGTAAAATGAAATTTTAATTTAAAGATTTTATAAGCATATCATTTATACAATGACAAAATCTAAAAATCGATATTTCTGAAACGGCTATAAATTCTAAACAAAATCTATTTTTTTTATGAATTTTTTATACGGATATCTCCGGGTTTTCACTTCTGTTTGATCTCAATACAGTAATAGAAGCAATTTCACTAGACTTTTTTCATTACAAAATTTCTTATATTAAATTTAAACTATAAGTAATAATTCTAATAAGTTCATATGTTATTAATAAGCCAGAATACTTGCAAATTGAAAGAGATGGAGGCGCAGTTTAAAAAGGTTAAAAACTAATGTTTAAGGGCATGTAAAATGTCACACATTTTAATATTAATCAAAACTTAGGTGTTATAAATTGTGAAACTTTAAATGCATTTCTAGAATTTTCTATATAACTGTAACATCTTAGAAAAGTTATTGTCTTTTCTGAGAAGGAAAAATGTGTCAATACCAGTTGCATTTTGGACAATATATTACGTTGTCTACAGCAAACATGGCAGAGTAAAATATTCCATGATTGCGGACAATTTTCTCAACTTGTAAGCTACAGGTCGATTTTAGCCATTTTTATTCGATTTTTTCTTTCTCTCCTCTTCTTCTTTTCTGGATTTTCTCTTTTCGGCCATACTGGACAAATAGTCGCGTTGACTCGAAGACATTTTAATTTGTCATCCGTTGTCATGACGACGCAACAGTACTGAGTCATCCTTTACGAATTTCTACACTCCACCTTCCATCACTGGCGCCAGTAATCATCTGCTCAATGTTGAAAGGAACCGCTTCACTAAGTCGAAACTGGACCTGCTGCTACAAATGACGGCTTTTCCTTTTCACATTTATATGATTGCTTCTAATTCGAGAACTTTTTCCGCTTTGTTAAAATTAAATTTTCTCGAAACGATTAAATTAACGCCGTTTGGAGTCACTTTGTTTTCATTATCTTCAACATTTTCGCTTTCGCAGCGTTCAAAAAAATTATGACTAAAAATCGATTTATAACGCATTCAGATTGCATTAACGTTAATTAATATTGCTTCTTACAGTCTACGACCTGATTAACTCGCCTTATAAATAGTAAAAACGTATACATTTTTGGGAGAGAGAAAAATCAGAATATTGTTATTTGCTCTCCACAGATTTTCGCAAAATTTTTTTAGTAAGTATTGGGATTGCGTCGTCATCGATTTGACTTGCCTGTAAATTTTCAAACTGCAGGTCATTCGATCCTTACTACTTTAAATTTTTACTTCTTCCATCATTTTCTATCGAAAATTTATTTCTGGAAGGTCTATTTCGATTTTCTGCCGTTTTAAGTTCGATTTACAGTTTTAAAAGAATCCAGAATCAAGGTTTATTTATATGCAGATATTTATTGATCTTTCCTCTTGATAATTTTTTGAAATCCATTGTCTATATTTGCAGTCACTTTTTGCTTTTTTCTTTTATTTGTAGCAAAAATTTGTAACTTTATCATCATTGACTGTTAAATTATTTATAGACTTGCTGATTTTTTTTCTTTTTTAGTTCTTTTTAACACCTCTCTATCAAATAAAAATAAAAATGTTCGGGCTCTTGTTTTCCCAATGTTGAATATTTAAATGAATTTCTAAACATCCACGGAGAAAGAACAAGATAGAAATGTATGAATAACTCGGTTGCTAACTTCTGAACGCTTTTCTTTTAATATTTTTGTGGTGCTGAACTTTCTCTCCTGCTTCTAAATGTTGATAACTTATTTTCAGGATGACACGAGGGACCCATCCTAGTCTACCAGAAACGAAAAAACTTGGCAATGTTTTCCTAATGGGTTCTTTCTCTATTTCTTTTCCTTTCTGCTGCACTTCAATTTTTCGATCTTTGATAAGTTCTATGCATGAGGAATGGGATCTTTCGAAAACTGAATAGAATGATATATAAGATGCCAAGGAAAACTGCAATGAACAGAAGAAAAAAAATATTTGTAATATTTTCCATTATTCAAACTTATAATGGATTATTCTTAACTGTTTTGTCATTCCGCCATTTATGCTTTAACCTAAAAAATTTTTTTAAATTTATGCATGGAAGAACAATTCATTAATTTTGATACGAAGAAGAAACTCGATGAAGGCAAGATTAACGATCATTTCTGCGTGTTATTCGTTATTAATATAGGAACCATTAAGTTCTCCTTAAAATAGATTATGCTTATGGTTTTTTTTTAAATCGTTTTCGATGAAGTTCGCAAGATTGTAAAGTAGTAAAGAGCATGATTCATATTCTAAAATCAGCCAATAATCCCTGATTTGTTAACTTGTTTATAACATTACAAGTCAATATTTTACAGTTGTATTGTCTGATTTGAAAAGTTATAAATTTGAAAATCTGATGCCTTTCCAAAAATTTACGAGCAATAGTTTATTGCTTGGAGAATAAGATGATGTCCAAAATAGAAACTTCTCTCTTTGGTTGAACCGTCGACATTCTATCGATTTTTTTTCTCCTCTTTTTCGAGTAGATCGTGTTTCCCACGGGTTCTATTTCCTGTAGCCAGTTAATATAAAAGATTTTTAAATATTGTAAATAGATTGAAAGTGAAATTGCGAATCTGATGATCATATCAAAAAATGGTTAATAGATTTGAATATTTCTAAGTTTTTGCTTGTTTATTCTTCAACGGATTAATATCTTTTTTAAGATGTTTAAAAATCAATTTAATTAAATCATTTTTCATTGAAGTAAAGTACTTTAATTTATTTCGAGTAGGAAAATGTTTTTCGTAAGTTCACTATTAAATAAATAAAAAAAAATATGTAATAGAAAGTATAATTTTATTAAAGAACGAACAAAACTTCCAATAAAAGCACTAAAATTAATTCAAAAATGATTTTTAAAACGCTAAGTAGAAGTAAGCTGCGCGTTTAAAATGACATTAAGACCAAATTAATATTTTATTTAAATAACTTTGCTTTATTCTAGATTTTAAATTTTATTAAATATTGATATATTAATTATAATTTAAAAATTAACATTCGTTTAATTCTATTTAATATTTTATTGGAATTTAACGATTAAAATACATCAATATTTTTACAGGTTTTTAAAGCCGTTTCTAGTTTAATAAGTTCTCTTTCTTCTAATTATGAATTTATTGTTTACATACAACATTTAATTTAATATTTATTAATTATAATAAAATAGTGATCTCTAAATAGTATTAAAAATTTGTGTATTTTATTCAATTATTCAACATTTAAAAAAAAAAATAGGTATTTATAAATAAAAATTTATAAATGCATAAAAATACTCGATTAATCATTTGTAAAAAATTTTTAAAATATTCCATTCATATTTAATGTTTTGGAATTTTGTAGATATAAAGAAAAAAAATCTGGGAGAGTTTAAAAATTAAAAAAAAAATACTGCATTAAAATTCTGTTGTTGTGTTTTTAATACGTAGAATAAATGTTTTTAAAACGATTGCATCCTTTTTTTTCTTATTCTTGAAAAATTCCGGAACCTAAAAAAGTAAAAATAAAAAGGAAAAAAAGCTTTAATTCAACCGGAAATATCAAGTTACTTTCTACGTTGATTCACTAATTAAATAATTGCAATTCTAAAAACACTTTTTATCGCAAATAATCTTTGGTGGAAAAAAACGGTTGAAATTAAAACAAGACAAACAGAGACGAAGAAATCCCAAAGGTACCAATCAAATTTTGAACAAAAGATTAAGACATAGGGAAAAAAAATTATAAAGGAGCACCTCTTCGACAACATAACACGAAATGTCTCTAGCGACAAGTTAATGTCAGACACATTGCTTGTTCGACAACATGACGTCATCTGAGACAACAAAATGGAACAATTGAGCTGTTGAATCCTGCTAAAGAAAATATCTAGACTTTAGAAAACGATTCCTATCTCGTTTAATCTTGGATTTTTATCTTTTAAGTGCTACTGATCTCTTAAGGATATATCTGGAAAGTTCTCAATCCATCTATTTCCTTTCTAAAACTTACTTATCTAAACAAAACAATCGCTTTTACTTTTTTTATAAATATATGTTTAACGTATCGATCTTGCATTAAAACTACAACGTTGTAGAATAAACCTACTCAAATCGTGACTATCAATAGAGATGCGAACGAATGACTGACTATTCGATAAGAAATAAATGATTTTAAGCACTTGTCTATCACAAAAAAATTAAAACAAAATTGAATAAAAATGAATAAAATTAAAAGTATTTTATATATAACTTACCGACAATCTGATATTTATTCTCAATCCGTATCTATAAATTTTAGCCTTAACTGTTTATCTGGAACATTAATAAGTCGTGTGAAACAATCTATATCTTCCCAATGATATTCCAAATTAAAATGACGGAATATCTGAAAAGGTAAGAAATTTTTGAGCCAGTTTGTTAATAAATCATTTATATATTTATATAAATTTTCAGTATATTATGTGAAAATTTGAATTTAATTTTTTAAAATTCGATTTTAGTTATTTTGAGAATAGAAAACTTACCTTGGAGACGAGAATATAAAGTTCAAGTTCGGCAAAACGACGACCTATACACATTCTAGGACCATATCCAAAAGGGAGAACAAGAAAAGGATGTATTGTATTTCGAAAATCATTTCTGAGCCATCTTTCTGGACGAAAAGATAAGGCATCTGGAAAATTTTGAAACTGTCTACAGGCAACTTGATGATGAGCGATGACCATCGTCTAGAATAAGATAAAAAATAAAAATGAACAATTTTTTTTTCTTAAAAACGTTATACATATATAATATTACAGTAAAATATATACATCTTTACATGCTGATATATTTTTAATATACAGTATATATTAATGTAAAATCAATACATACCACACTAAGTTTAGTTATTAAACAGCCAATTTGCTAATTTAACAAATAGTCGATAACAGTTTAACAATATCTTTATATAATAAAAACAAATTCATTTTGAATAGGATTTCATATCTCATTCTGATGATAGCCTTGATACGAACAATTTACAACAGTCTTCTAATAGAAATCGGGGCATTAACCTGACTGTTTTTCTCTTCTTTCAATAGCTTAAAACAATATTGAGAGAATAAAAAATGTCAGTTGTAAGGCAATCGTCTGTTTACAGCTCGCTACAAATAACTATTAAATGTATTTTAACGATATATAACATCATTATATTATTTCACGACATCATTAAATGAATCTTTTTTTCCAGATATTTTATGACAAATAGATTGTCTTAATATACAAAGTTCGGTCTCAGAGTTTTAAATTATTCTAAAAAGAAAATCATACTCGCATTAAAAGGAAAGTTTCATACATTTAAAACTAAGTTTCTATATCGGTATATATACATCAAGTAATAGAACAGAGATACTAAAAAGATAGTCATCTGTCTGACAGTTCTATTCCATTAAAAAGATTTCCACTCGAACCCGAATCCAATAAATGTTTGTTGGTCGTTACGGTAGAACATAAGAAAAAAAAAAAGTCAATTGTTCGTGTAGAAATTCAACTCTAAATTCTCAACTATCCATTTGTAACTTGACTATGGGTGTCTATAAATCTATCCCAATATCTTTACCTTTGCTGGAAGCCTGTAGTTTGAAACTATCAAATCTTTTGGTAAAATTCGACCGGTTCCTATTGCTATAGGATTTAACCTGAAATAAAGACATTTAGAAATATTATCTTCAGATAATTTAAAGAAGAAATGATATTTTATCTATTTAACCAGTATTTTAAATTTTATCTATCACATATTGTTAAGAACACATTTTCTAGAGATCCATACCTCATACTCTCTTTGATACAAGCTTTTAAATACGGTAATGATTTTAGTGTTTCTGCTGATATTTCAGATGTTTTGCTTGGTAATTTGCTCTTTAATTCCTTTTGTAAAATTTTTTGGCATTCTTGATTTCGTGCCAGATGATATAGAGTGAAAGCAGCAGAATAGGCAGTCTATAAAATTCAATTTTAAAATATAAAATCAATAAGTCTTAGATATTAGAATTTAATATTTAGACTGTTTTCATCCTTTTTCTATATACTTTCATTTTTACAGAGAATAATATATACATACATAAAAGAAATCAATCAATCATATTGATAATTTAATTTTATAACATTTAAAAACAAATTTTATTAAGCATCATTTTTTATATTTTAACTATAACAAATTATAAATAATTAATCAAATCATCGAAAAGTGCAATCTAGAAAATTAAAAACCAATTTTATCTCATCGAGTTTTATGACGATCGATTCTGGTTATATCTTGCTATTTTATCTGATTTTTTTTAAATTATATAAAAAAGAAGAAAAGAAGGAAATATAAAACAGATAAAAGGTGAGTTATTTTGTTTATAATAAATTTAAAAACGAGCCTTGTTAATATAGAATAAATTTTTTTAAACTAAAAGAGTAGAAAAAAATTACATGGATTATCTATAATGGCGTTTTAATGAAGTTTAATTGATTTTTAAGTTTCCATTTATTAATGTATTATATAATAAAATTTTTCGTGTTAAAAAGGTTATTTTTGATGTTAAAAGTATTTTTGTTTTAGTGTCTAAGATATAAGAAAAATTAAAATTCGTGTAAAAATAAATACCGTATCTATACCAGCTAGAAACATATCGAGGATCATAGCAAAAATATCCTTCTCATCTATATTTGGCATAGACATAAACCTATTTAATATGGCTGACTTGCATTCTGTTTCATTCTTCGACTTTTCTAAAAATCTTTTAAGAATTCTAAAAGCAAAAATCAGCGTATAAACGAAGCAGATCGTTAACGACAAGAGTCTCTTCACAATAAACAAACCTACTTGGTCATTACGTCTTGAGCATGCACAAGACTCCTATAAGCTGCAGTTGGAAATAGTTGCCATAGAGGTAAGCCATTTTCTGTGATCATTACGGCCTGATGTGTATCTCCAGCAGATTTAACTAAGTTGTTTATTTCTTCTTCCGTGCACAGACCTTTCTCTATGCAACCTAATCTCCTATTCAGCGTTATAATTCCTGTACCTTATAAATTGATACGGGTAATTTCGTTAAAATATCAAAAATAAAATATGTAGTCTTATAAACTATAAAATTAAAAATTTTTTAAATTAAGGAGTATAAATATAAATAAGGGCAATTAATTTAAAATCTAATTAGAAGTTAAAATGTCTTGAGAATAATTAAGCCTCAGGAGAACTTTAAAATTTTATATATAAAAATAATTATAAAAAGTTTAGGATTTAAAAGAAAGCCAAAACATAATAAAATTCATATTCTTACATTCAATAGCCCATTTGTAAAGGTCTTTTTGAAAGTCGTCCACTTGATTCTGGCTATTTCTTATTTTCTTGATTTTTCCAATTACATCTTCAGAAAGTTCTTGTAAAGGAGAAATATACTCGTTTATTATACTGGAGTGAAGAAGACTTCGTTGAAAAGCTTGCCTTAATCTATGCCATTCTTCATTATTGCTAAAATATGACCAATAAAATATTTTTATATATCGTAAAATCTACATAATCAAAATGCAAAAGTATAGATAAAATGTTTAAAACTAATAAATATAAAAGTAATCTTGTGATGCATATTTTTTTTTAATTGGTCAGTTTTAATTATTAATATAATCTAATTAAATATTTTTAATGAAGCTATATAAAGTAATATTTAATGAAGTAAGTAATAAACAGGATTCATAAAATATTTGACACGCGCACTTATCTGTCACTACTAAATACTTAAACTATGTACAATTTAAATGTTAATTACCCATACAAATCAGCGTTGCAATAAAGGAGTTATGGCGTATACACAGTATTTAATCAGATAACTAAGACAAGATTTAAACAGTATATTGTATTGTAAAAGAGTAATTTTCTCCATCGTTAATAAACAGATTCGGTTTTATTTTATGGTTGGTTTTAATACTTTTTTATATTGTCGTTAATTCACAGGAACCTCAACTATTACGAAACCACATGATTTCCTTCCCAAATATAAATAACCCGTGTACGTTTGTGTAATTCTTTTAATACGCGTCATATAAAATCACACTTACCTAGGAAACAATCCGCCATTGTTATACAAATGCGGTCGTTCCTTGCGATACTTCAACAATGCGCGATGACTCAGTCTGCTTGGATATCTTCCTTCATTTCTATATAAAGTTTCCATATCGTTAGGATCGAAGAGATGAACAACAATTCTCTTCCCTATAACTACTTCTTTAACTATACTACCATATTCTCTATACATTTTTTCATAATTTATGTGTTGTCTATTAGGATCGTACTCGCCTATTTTTTAAATAAAAATTTATAAAATATAATCTACAAAATATTATTTTCATATCATAGATACGAGGCATTACACTTACCAATAACAGGCAGATACCTCCAGATATTACCAATAACTGGAAGTGGTTTAGGTCCTGGAATTTCGGAAAATTCTTTAATACGAGAATGCTCTTCTTCAATTGTAAATGAAGGTAATTCATTTGTAGATGCTTCAAATGAATCCGTGGCTGTAGATACACGCGATCTATAGAGATGACGATGAATAGCAGAGGGTAATATCCGCTTCATCTAAATTATATATTTTTATAAAAATTTCTAAATAAAAAGTGTTTTAAAATGATTTATATGCAAAACTGTTTAGTTTTAAAAGTGTAGAAATAATGGTTAAACACGTTAGTAGTGATATATTACTCTTCTAGCACATTTCCTCGCTTAACACTTTCTGCGCTTTCAGGATATTTTAAAGGATATTCACGCCTGTTACCTATTCATGCTATCATACACAAACCATAAGGAGGCACGAACTAGAAAGTAGTCAACAGAGCAGTAGATCATAGATATCACGCATACAAAGTAGAATATATACTAAATTGCAACCATAAATTCTGTTGAAATAAATATTAAAAGAATTCAAAACTTACCTTGATCATGTTACACAAAAGCTAGAATAATACAAAATTCGAAACATTTCTTATGAGGACATCGAAACCCACTGACCTATTTACCTTATGATAAAATATTCATTATACCTAGTTACCAATAGCTTTTTGGATGACTACTAAAAGTTAACAGATTAATTATTAATAAATTTGTAGGAGCTTTTAATATGAGGTATTAATTTCAAAAAGATTAGGCTATAGCAGTATCAATAGTACAGTACATAACTATCATCTTTTGTTCCTGTTATTAAATATGAATAGCAAAATTACACTCCAATATCATAATCTATTATATAACGATTACAATAGAAATTTGATAAATATTTATATGGTAAATATATCTGCACAGGATATGTTATTTAATAAGGTAACGTCGAACTCCTATTACAGTATATTAATTGTAATTACATTAAATTTTTTCCACGAAAAGTTTAAGGAAATCAAAATTACAATAATATTTTCTGTAATTGCTTACAGGATATTCATTCTTTGAGTAAGTTATTGACGTTAACGAACATTTATAACATAAATAGTCCATGAAGCTAAATATAATGCCAGAATTTTAAAAATGACCTAATTTTAGAGAAAACTTTTATATAAACTTAAATTCATTTTTTTAAATTAAATTTTTTAAAAATTTAATTTAATTTTTATTATAAACGTCATCTTACATAAGTAATTTTATAACAAAACAGTAAAGTATTCTTAAAGTAAATAACAGATTACTTCCTTAAAAACTTGAACCCCTTCCAATTCTTAATGATAAAACTTGTTATTTTATTAATTAAAGCATTACATAATTTATTTTGTTCGTCGGAAAATATTTTTATATATAGTAACAAACAAAAAAATATATATAATCATTTTTTAACCTATTTTTCTATTTAAAATCGTTTTAAAATATTTTTTGACATTTTTCGCTACTTAAACATTTAAATTTGTTTGAAATAACCTTTTATATTAAAATTTATATATTTAAAATAATAAATTTATTAACTTAAAAGTACGAATAAAATTTTAAACTCAAGAGTATTGTGATGAGAAAATTTATGTATATAAACTTCGCTAAGAAAAACACTACAAAATCTCTATGCACTGTCCAAAGTATTATAAACAAACTAACGAAATAATCAATATTATATAGTAAAATAGAGAATGTAACAAGAAAAAAATAATTATAATCGAGAAAACGTCGGTAAATGACAACAAAGTTAAATCTAATTTGACATAGTCGAGCCTTTTTCTTTATTTTTTTTAATAATAATAATAAAAATAATAATAAAACACGGTTTTCTTTTATGTCACCTGTATGGAGATCTGCGAGTCTATACTCTAGAGAATATAGCGCATTAATATTTGTTTACTTAATTATCTTACAAGAAATTTTTAATGTTTGACAACACAGTGACAAAAATAATAAGCGAATAGACAATTTATACAGAGAATCAGATTAGTCTTGGTTCGATTCAACTTGTTTACAAGACTCTTTCAATCAACATACAAACCAATTTTACTCCCCAGACATAACGTCATACGATGTCTGATGCCAAAAAAGAAATAATGCCGGAAGGGTGTTTGACGAACGAAAAACCTTTAAGCTTTAGAGAAGAGCCTCAACATAAGGGCAACGATCTCGAGTCGTTAAGAAAAAGAACCAAACAAGGTCAATGACGTTGTCTTAATATAGTTAATATGATATTTAAAAAAATTCTTATATTAAAAACTCATGCCTCCAGATGGGATTACAAAGAAAAAAAGATTGATCAAATTTTATAAATTTAAGCTTACTAACGTTTATATTAAAATTGGCATATATTACGAAGGAATTCAGATTTGTTAAAATATTATTTAAAAAAAGAAGAAGAAAATTGAAGATTTTAAGTCAAATATTGGTTATTTGATTGTATCCATAGAAAGTTTTTGAAGAGTATTGCAAACACGTATGCTCTTGAATGAAAAACTATTATTCACCCTTTCAAACTCACAAAAGAATCATCTGCATTCTCCGAACGATCGACAAGAAACTCTTGAATATCTTTAACAATACTTTTCTGTATATTAATTAATCTATCTTAATTACCTAGATAAGTTCAAGAACTTAAATAACAATAAAAAAATCGATCAGAAGTCTTTCATAAATGAAAAGATGAAGCACGTTCATTTACATAAATAATTCTATTGTTAAATATTTTTATTCTTCTATTTGAAAGCTATTTGATTTTTTTATAAAAAAAAAAGGCGCTCTTACCTTTTATTAAATGATGCTTAAAAAAAAATGATGAATTTGAGTTGAGAAAGCCGCTTCACTTTCTACACTTTTCAATTCACGTGTAACCACGTTAGAACGTTAGTGATGTCAGAGCAGGTTGTCTAACTAATACACGTGATCGGAATATAAAAAGTCGGGATAAACAGGAGTAAAAAAAAATCTCTTAAGAAGGGGTAGGTAGGTACAGAACACGTTCTCTCCTTTATGTGTTCGGGCAATCGTCTAGTCTGGGATGGGTTGCTGACACTTTGTGACGTATTTGATCGTCACGTGATTGAAAATAATCGTTTTGCATGTCAATACTCGGTATGACGAAGCAGCACACTTCACCTTTTTACAAACGAACTTGACACTTATACATTATTAATATCGTGAGCAGCATTGAAAAAAAAAGTAAAAATAAAGAAAAAAGCATTTCGATTTTGATCTTTTCACCTAAACGACGACATTTATAACTAAGTTCAAAAAAGTAATATAAATAAATATAATCTTTAATTAAGTAAACAATAGTCGAAGCCCCTTTCGTTCTAACGAAGCTGTACATAAACTAAAAATGTTTTCAATTGCGAAATACGTGGATGTACTATGCTTGTGAGAGTTCGTGTTACTTAATACTTTGTTCTATACACGTGTTTATCGTAATTAAATCGATTGATATTTTTATATTTATGATAAATATTCCAAAAGCGTAAGAATAATAACATAAATTTATATAAATATATATTATATTATATCACATACAGATAATTTCGTAAGGGGGTAAAATATTAAGTTTAAGATTACTATAAATTAAATTCGCATTATTAGTCATTTTCTAGAAATACTTAATGCTGTTTAGTAAGTTAACAATATTCTAAGAAAGTCTTAATTCCGGTTTAAAATAAAATGACATATTTAAAATATTCTTCTCATCATCATCATCATCATCATCTTTAAGTGTAATCACGAATATATAAAATTGAGTAATAACATTAGCTATTGTTTTTTTATGTTATTTAAGCCGAAACATTCTAAAAAAAATTACCATTTATCTTCTTTTTTTCCAGTTAGAAAGTAACATTTTATTTGTTACTGCTGCGGCGGTTCTTTCGTGGAAAAATAAAAACAATCTTCTATTTCTCGAACAATAATTTTGTCATTAAGTGAACGACTAGTGCTGCCATCTGCTAGAAACAATAGATTGTAACCATCGTCAAAATTTCTAACATTAAAACTCAATGCTTTCTCTAAGCAGGAATTTTTTGCTATTTTCTTTTTCCTTATTTTTTATATTAAAACGTAAACTATTTTCATTTTTAATTCCCGTGTCAGTCTCATTATAAGCATTCGTGTAACGAAATCACAATAAGTTATATACAATTAAATGTAAGTTAAAATTTAGCCTAGAGGTATAAATTTATTATTACATTAAATATTAATTTATATAATTAATTTCAATTTAATTGAGAAAAAAATATTTTTAACAGTAAATTATATATCACTACAAAA
>NW_019385349.1:59302-136697 GCF_000671375.1 Centruroides sculpturatus | reverse complement strand
TATATATTAATGTGATATAGATGATATTTAATATATATATAAATAATTTGATATAAATGATATTTAATATATATAAATAATTTGATATTTATAAGTTATATTTCTAATAAGTATTCCTGGAATTTTGAGAAAAAATAATTAGCTAAAAATGCTTTTCATGTTCATTTTTTTACAATAAAAAAATCCAAGACAATTGTCAGATTGATATTTTATAAAGATAGCAGATAAATTGTCCATTGTCATTTAGCGACACATCCGGTTCTCGTATATTTTTTTTTTCCTCTCTTATATTTGAAATTTTGACAATTCTGTCACATTAAAACGATCATTTAACAGACATTAATTTAATTTATATATTGGATAAATTCGTTTATTATATTGTATTATATTTTTGTAATTTTGATGAATAAAATTAGCTAGACACATACTGTAATAATACAATTTGAATTTTTCATATTAGAAAGTTACGTTACATAGTACCCAAACCTGCGTTACGTAATTTATAGGTAGCTCAGTGTAATGAATTAGTATGTAAAAAATGGGATGTAGTGAATGTTAACATATTTTTATACAAGTTAAACTTAATTATTATTCCTTCTCTTAAAATATATATTTTTAGCCCTATTTTGCTTCTTATCATAAACGTTACGCGTACTTTATTAAATTTTCGAAAATGAAACGTGTACCTTGCGCTTCCTTAATCATTGCTTTACTCATAAATAACTGTAATAGCCGTTATCGCCTTTTCAGAGGATCACTATATAATAATATCAGTTAATGTAATGCTATCTTGGGGAACATTTCCATATATTATTCAATATTATAATAGTTAGTGAATATTCTGTTTCGCGCTGATTCAAACCCTCAACTTCGTATCATTTATACAGTAATACCCCGAACTTACGCGATAGGTGGGACCGAGCGATAACCGCGTAACTCGAATTCGCGTAAGTCCGGGTATAATTTCGTAATTTGTGTAAAATCCAAGTCGGATGTATGTAAGCTAATAAATGTTCTCGTTAATCTAATCTCGTCTTTTGATTCGTTCACGGTTACAAGAAATCACCACATAGAGTCTCTCAAGGCTCCGTAGATACAACAAACACAGAAATAGCTACAATTTATTTTGTGTTATTTATGTGTCAATTCCGCGCGACACGTCTGAACATGTAAGCTGAACAATAGTGTGAGGGGAGTGAGTAATCAAAAGTTGCGTGGCGCTCAAACAAAAGACGAATCGGCGAGATTTGAAAATCGCGTAACTCGGGGTAGCGTAAGTCGAGGTATTACTGTACTTAAAATTATTTTATTTTCATCATTGATTGGCAGTTTTATATGAGTTTTAATTATTTATTTTTCTATTAAATACATTTATTCAGCACGTTTAAAAGAAAACTTTTATTTTGACTCTCGTTTATTTTAATGGCAGAAAATGAATCAGTAACAAAATTTTAATTCGATTGAATCTTTAACTTCTATGATAATTTCATGTTAATTACGGATTACCATTAAAAATCTTTTTGTGAATGTTCATGTTAAATAATTAACGTTTAAATCGTTATTATTAATTAAACTCTGAAATATATACTTTTCATTATGAATTTGAAATTACAATTAAAAATTTCATTACAATTTTAGTATTTCCCAATTGAACCGAGACTATTAAGAACAACAGCCCTTCATTCGTTTGTAGTATTACCGCAACAAATTTTGGAATGCTCGATGATTTTAATTGTTATTGTGAAAGATTACAATGTTAAAATACTTTTGGATTCAATTTTATATTAGAATTTAACTGGTGTTTCGAATAACTTCTAGAGATGTAAATATTTGCAATTGTATTTATTTTTGAATGGTATTTCTTGCTAATATCGATTATTGTATTACAATATTGGTAATAGTTTTTAGAACGTCGATGCTGATGATTGCTTAAACATAAAAAATTACGTTTGTGAAAATTTAAATAAAACTACTAGAAAATAAAACCTCACTAGCATTTTTTTCTTTGTTTTATTTTACTACTAACAGATGTGCCAAGCATTTCCTGAGCTTAAGGTAATAAGAACAAACATTATAATTAAAATTTTCGTTATTTTAGGCCAATTCAAATTAACAGCGTTATTTCTGCAAAGCTTCCAAATTCAGAAGAGTCTATACTCCTTGAAATCATCACTAAGAACATTCATGGACCGTGTGGCCTTCATTAATTATTATGCAATGCTTACTTATGTAGCCTAATAATGAATTAAACTTAAATTATCACGAAATATCAAGTGGATGAAGTCAGGGAGAGGGGTGAGGTTTCCATGTTTTCAGCCTATATAATATGATAACTTTAGTGCCGATCGATGAAAAGATTTAGAAGTGTACACGGTGAAACTTATTTTTAATAATAATCACTTTTATAGATGATCTTAATTCATTTACATTTTATGGTAATTAACGAAATATAAATTAAATTCTTATTGATTATATTATTATTTACGGTGAGAGAATTTAATTTGACTTATAATATAATTTTATTTTTGGCATTAAATTTTCTAAAATGTTTGCTAAAACTCGACTTTCTAATGTTTGTAGAAATCTTGCAAACGATCACCTACATAATAAGCTTGTCACTTTGAGAATCGTTAAGTTAATGCAACGTTCCATTGCCTTACTCACTACGAGCTTCCCATTAAATTATTTGATAGTTTGTTAGTTTCTGAATTAGGACATTCTTGCCCATCCAATCTACGATTATCTTCGAATCGGCTAACTCTTCAGTTAAATTTAACTTCAGTCTAACTAGAAACTCTATCGTATTCTCTGCAATATAATAATTGTATACGCTTAGTTCCTCATCTGCGAGAAATCCATAGTTTTATATATGACTTATCCTTTCTAATTGTTTATATTTATGCGAAGAATTTCATTAATAAATCTTCTTCATTATGAAATTGTGTCAGATAGAAAACGCAAGAAAATAAAGTTCTGAATTTTGCATTTTTCATTTTATTGCTACAACATTAAAAAAAAAGAAAAAAAAGAAAACTTTAAATCAGTAAAATAATCAAAAACATTGATTTAAAAAATCAGTTAATAAACATTTTATTTTCTTTCTTTTAATTACTGTAAAAATTAAACATATTTCAATAGGAATTTGTTTAAAATACCCAATTTATTTTTATTGAAATAGTTTTTCGAGGTTGTAAACGTCTACGTTTAATTAGTAATTAAGAGATTCTTAAGTTCCTTGTCATTTTAATGGCAACTTAATTGGTTCTCCAAAGAAGCTAACGAACAAAGAATCTTTCTGAAAAAACGATTCTCAGAGAATAATATGTAAAATTGATGCATTCAATGAATTGATTAACACAATATGGTCATTGAAAGTTTCATTACATTACAATAGCAAGGTAATAGATGTCAGGCTAATATATTTATTCAGAATACAGATGTAAAGCTTTTTCAGAAAATAATTTATTACCTATTATTATCTAATATATTTATCATTAAAGTGTTGTTAAAGGGATAAAGGGAACTTTATTGTTTAAATGACTATATTTCATTAAAAAGTTAATATTTGACCGGTAGATAGCACATGTAATAAAAATACAACCCTATAGGAGATTCTGGTTCCGGTCCGGTTCTTCTGTATAATTTTTATGAATGGATTAACTTGGATATGTTGAATCCTGTCCCTTACTGTTCGGTTCTCCCCGTGTGGATCTGACTGAACTCTTCGTGCAAAATGGGTCTGTTCTGTGGGTATGGAAAAATGTAATAATGGTTCTTCGTCCCTTTTTGATACATTTTAACTTTAGAATAAAGAGGAAAATGTGTAAAAATTACAAAAATCCTTTAATCTAGAATCCAAATTTTGCATCGAAAAGTTATTTTCGTCAACAAAGAGTGGAAGACAGACTCCTCCGTTGAGAAATACTTCACCAGTGACTAGTCAAGCAGTTTCTTATCTGTACTTACCAATGACTAATTAAACGGGTTATTTAGATTTATGTGTCATAATCTATTCCCATGATGGACAATTCATAACAGTTTCAGTTTTTAAGCGTAATTGTTTAAAATTAAACTTTCACTATTTAATTAGTTTATAAATTAAAATAATATTTAAATGCTTATTAATTAAAGTACCGCATGATTAATAATAGAATGTTAAAAATGTCTCGAGGACTTTAACATTTTTATGCTTAGTGTAGGAAATGTAAAGTGATTAACGTGTAAACACTGAAAAAAATTGCTAAAAGGAGGAATTTTACAGATTTGAATGATTTGTTTTATTTTTAAAAATCATTCAATTATAAAAATCTCTTGAATGAATTTGTAACTATTAAAAACAAGCAGATTCAGGAGCAAATTTCATGTGGAAAAATTTAATTTGTGTAATGAAATAAACAAACAAATATATTAAAGTTTTATTGCTTTATTAATTACTTAAAATAAACATAAAACTGCAACAAAATTGAAAAATTAATAATTAAAATTTAATTTTTACTACATTNTAAAGAAATTCGAGTAATCAATTGCCTACCAGTAACCCTGGTAAATTAAAAATTTTAGCAATGAGTTATGTAAGTTTCCCGGCAAAACAAGAGAAAAACATTTAAAATTGCATGTGGAGAATTTATTTTTTAAAAAACTTTTTATATAATTAATTATTATAAAATGACAAAAGGCTTAATTTTGAGGGTGGGTATGAATTTTATATTTTAAAAAATTGTAAATGCTAATAACAAGAAATCTTCATTAAGTCCGATTCTACTCGAGATATGACACACGACCACTATATCTCCCACCCTGTTCACCTTTAACCACTAAAATTTAATAGCAACAATTCCCCTAATACGCAAACCTCCCTGCAAAACTTCAGGAATTTTCAACAAAAAGCACGAGAGTTATTAAGCTTCAAAGTAGGTGAACAAACTCGTGCCCTCCACACATACACTAACATCTATACGTACAGGGAAAAAAAACCCTAAATTTTTTGCATTTCTCGCCGTTTCAAGGTCCTTTATATCGGCGGTCATTTTCTTGACCGACTGCCATACTTTCTTTCCCTCTGTTATACGAGTATAGAACAGAGGCAGGAAAGTAAAAATAAATATGATTTTTATTTTACTATTTTCTACACGATAATATTATATTAATGCAGCATAATGTACCTTACTATTTTAAAATGCAAAACTTAGATATTTACTGTATTTATTTGCGATTTCTGCGATAATTAATACGATAATAATATCACTTACACAGCATTTCAAAATATTATATTCAGATCAAAATATTTTTTTATAAAAAAATATTTTAATCTGGATACAAAAATAATATATATATTTTTAACATTTATAATTTTATTTTGCATGCTTCATGTTTTTAAGTATCTAATAAAACTATTTTTTTTAACATGTCTATATAATTATATTTATTTTCGAAACTATAATAACACATCGGAGTTTGTTTAAACATCTGTCCTGTTAAAATAATATATTCTATAATTTCTTATTAATGGCTTTATATTTCCAGAAACGAATACTTTTTAAAGGTTTATTGCTTTATCAAGCGTTAAATTGTGTTAATAGTAGCCAGAGCTGAAAGAAACACAACTTTTTCCGAAATTTATTTTGATAGATGATGGCTAATCTTTTTTAATTCATTTAAAAAGCATGAGTATAATATAAAAGACTAAATTTTGGAGACGTCTGTAAGTCTGCTCTCCTGTTACTGCCTTTATTTGAGCTGTAAACAGCTGCGATCATAATTGAATAGCGTATTCAACTTGAGAGTATGGCTATAATTATTATTATTTGTACTTTGATAATTTTTAGTCTCAGGGCTTGCTTCCCCTCTGTTAAAGTACGAACATAAAAAATATAACAATAGTATTCAAGTACGGATTGAAGAGTAACTAAAAAATTACATGTTTAAATTGCATTTTGATTATAACATAAACATTAATTTTTTATTTCATATGAATTTATGCAACTTACGTAACAGCTTGCCATACAAATAACACAGGCATTTGTATGGCTATTGAACACTAACATTTCTAACATAAAGCAATTTTAAATATAAGTTTACTTAATCCAATATTAATATATTTTTATTTTACTGATGTTTTGTATATACTTTAATAGGATGCTCTGTTCTATTTATGCCACATATTACAATATATCCTAAAATAAATTTAAGTTATTTTCCTGCTTGGGATAGTAAAGGATTTTAATATAAATTAATATTTCAATAATAAAAATATTTAGAGTAAGATGTAAAAATATTTATAATATTCACTGTAGAATTTCAGAAGTTTTATAATGTAATTGTTTATACTATATTTAATATTAAACTTTTAGAATTTACATATAAATCTTTTTAAAAGAATTTTTTTTGGACGAATAAATTCTATCATTTGAAAGTATTTACAAGAATATTTTATTCAAAGTTTATGTTATTTATATCATATTTTTATTTTATTTTTCAAAATAAACAATATTTATTTACAAATAATATCAAATTTTTGAAAACAAATGTCATATGAATTTCATTCTCGGATGACTGGCTCATCCATCAACGAGAAATTTAATCGATAAAAATCTTGATAAAAACATTCAGATATTATCTATATACGGCAAGTAATCTATATACATTTTTTAAAGGAAAAAAGTAAGCAGTATCATTTTATGCCATATAAATCAAACGTTGAAAACTTTTGTTTTTATTAAATAATAATCCTGACAAAGATTAAATAATAATATCCCATGTGAAGGCTTTCTCATCATTCCTTCTACTAAAAAAGCGAAAAGAAAAAAATCATTTACTTTAAAAATATTATTTAAAATATGTTTTAAAAATGTATTATTGCATTATTGTTAGCTGCTCAAAAATAACAAAAATTTGAAGAAAAATAATTAAATTTTTTTATTTAGTCTTACGTGACCTGGGATGACCACCCCCATAAAATTTTTTACATTTGGATGACCGAACTTATTCGTTCGGTCATCCGAATGTCAAAAATTTAACAAGGCCAGTGGTACTGCTCTGGGGACTCGGAATCGATTCTGCATGGGTGAAAATTAGGAATTTTGGGGGGGTGATGTGCCCTGGATATATCCTTCCTTACCAACCGGCCTCATTGTGGATCTTGCAGAACCCACGATGGGGCTTGAAAAAAGGCTCTCTTAGGGCGGAAAGACAAAAAACCACCCAATAATAACAAAAACAAGCAAACACCCCATTAAGAAGAAAACAAAAACAAAAAATAAACAGTTTAAAAATTCAAAATTAGTACGTAAAATTTTTAAAAAATCATTTTATATTTAACTATTTAATATTTGATAATATTCTTATTTGCATATTTTATTATTTCATAATTAATTACAATTAAACAAGTTGCTCCCATACATTAAAGTTATATTTATCATAATATAGAGAGAAGGTATATCTAAACGTTAACGCATTACGGTTATAGTAACTGTTGTTACTCAGCTACACGATTATGAACTTGTCTCGTCGAGAGAAATCTAATGTCGATAAATATATTAGTAATTTATGATGATAGTCAAACTTTCAAACATTATGAGAAATCAACACTTCGATAATTTATTGCATGCGAGCGTTATGAACAGCTCATATAGATTGATATCAACTATTACAGTGTAATTATGCAACATTTATCTGAATTAATATTCATATAATGTATAAATTATATTCAATTACCATTACTACTGTTAATATCGTCTTGAAATCACTATCTATGTAAAATTTTTACGAAAATTGTACACGTTTCAATCCAAGTTGATTAATTTATGTTATACTTTTAATATTAATTTAAATTTTTATTGTAAACGAAGATTAAATTTCGCATCTATTATTGTAAATAAGATCGCATTTCAGCACAGAATTAAAATATAAAATATTAGTTGACATCTTAAATCAAACTTAAAATCTCAAGAACGTTGTGCTCTGACAGTAATTTTATTTGAACAAACTTTCTAACACTAATTTTAATTAATTAATGATTTTTGTCACATGATTAAACTTATTGCAATCAGTATTTTCGAAACTATAATAACACATCGGAGTTTGTTTAAACATCTGTCCTGTTAAAATAATATATTCTATAATTTCTTATTAATGGCTTTATATTTCCAGAAACGAATACTTTTTAAAGGTTTATTGCTTTATCAAGCGTTAAATTGTGTTAATAGTAGCCAGAGCTGAAAGAAACACAACTTTTTCCGAAATTTATTTTGATAGATGATGGCTAATCTTTTTTAATTCATTTAAAAAGCATGAGTATAATATAAAAGACTAAATTTTGGAGACGTCTGTAAGTCTGCTCTCCTGTTACTGCCTTTATTTGAGCTGTAAACAGCTGCGATCATAATTGAATAGCGTATTCAACTTGAGAGTATGGCTATAATTATTATTATTTGTACTTTGATAATTTTTAGTCTCAGGGCTTGCTTCCCCTCTGTTAAAGTACGAACATAAAAAATATAACAATAGTATTCAAGTACGGATTGAAGAGTAACTAAAAAATTACATGTTTAAATTGCATTTTGATTATAACATAAACATTAATTTTTTATTTCATATGAATTTATGCAACTTTACGTAACAGCTTGCCATACAAATAACACAGGCATTTGTATGGCTATTGAACACTAACATTTCTAACATAAAGCAATTTTAAATATAAGTTTACTTAATCCAATATTAATATATTTTTATTTTACTGATGTTTTGTATATACTTTAATAGGATGCTCTGTTCTATTTATGCCACATATTACAATATATCCTAAAATAAATTTAAGTTATTTTCCTGCTTGGGATAGTAAAGGATTTTAATATAAATTAATATTTCAATAATAAAAATATTTAGAGTAAGATGTAAAAATATTTATAATATTCACTGTAGAATTTCAGAAGTTTTATAATGTAATTGTTTATACTATATTTAATATTAAACTTTTAGAATTTACATATAAATCTTTTTAAAAGAATTTTTTTTGGACGAATAAATTCTATCATTTGAAAGTATTTACAAGAATATTTTATTCAAAGTTTATGTTATTTATATCATATTTTTATTTTATTTTTCAAAATAAACAATATTTATTTACAAATAATATCAAATTTTTGAAAACAAATGTCATATGAATTTCATTCTCGGATGACTGGCTCATCCATCAACGAGAAATTTAATCGATAAAAATCTTGATAAAAACATTCAGATATTATCTATATACGGCAAGTAATCTATATACATTTTTTTAAGGAAAAAAGTAAGCAGTATCATTTTATGCCATATAAATCAAACGTTGAAAACTTTTGTTTTTATTAAATAATAATCCTGACAAAGATTAAATAATAATATCCCATGTGAAGGCTTTCTCATCATTCCTTCTACTAAAAAAGCGAAAAGAAAAAAATCATTTACTTTAAAAATATTATTTAAAATATGTTTTAAAAATGTATTATTGCATTATTGTTAGCTGCTCAAAAATAACAAAAATTTGAAGAAAAATAATTAAATTTTTTTATTTAGTCTTACGTGACCTGGGATGACCACCCCCATAAAATTTTTTACATTTGGATGACCGAACTTATTCGTTCGGTCATCCGAATGTCAAAAATTTAACAAGGCCAGTGGTACTGCTCTGGGGACTCGGAATCGATTCTGCATGGGTGAAAATTAGGAATTTTGGGGGGGGTGATGTGCCCTGGATATATCCTTCCTTACCAACCGGCCTCATTGTGGATCTTGCAGAACCCACGATGGGGCTTGAAAAAAGGCTCTCTTAGGGCGGAAAGACAAAAAACCACCCAATAATAACAAAAACAAGCAAACACCCCATTAAGAAGAAAACAAAAACAAAAAATAAACAGTTTAAAAATTCAAAATTAGTACGTAAAATTTTTAAAAAATCATTTTATATTTAACTATTTAATATTTGATAATATTCTTATTTGCATATTTTATTATTTCATAATTAATTACAATTAAACAAGTTGCTCCCATACATTAAAGTTATATTTATCATAATATAGAGAGAAGGTATATCTAAACGTTAACGCATTACGGTTATAGTAACTGTTGTTACTCAGCTACACGATTATGAACTTGTCTCGTCGAGAGAAATCTAATGTCGATAAATATATTAGTAATTTATGATGATAGTCAAACTTTCAAACATTATGAGAAATCAACACTTCGATAATTTATTGCATGCGAGCGTTATGAACAGCTCATATAGATTGATATCAACTATTACAGTGTAATTATGCAACATTTATCTGAATTAATATTCATATAATGTATAAATTATATTCAATTACCATTACTACTGTTAATATCGTCTTGAAATCACTATCTATGTAAAATTTTTACGAAAATTGTACACGTTTCAATCCAAGTTGATTAATTTATGTTATACTTTTAATATTAATTTAAATTTTTATTGTAAACGAAGATTAAATTTCGCATCTATTATTGTAAATAAGATCGCATTTCAGCACAGAATTAAAATATAAAATATTAGTTGACATCTTAAATCAAACTTAAAATCTCAAGAACGTTGTGCTCTGACAGTAATTTTATTTGAACAAACTTTCTAACACTAATTTTAATTAATTAATGATTTTTGTCACATGATTAAACTTATTGCAATCAGTAACTAATCCCAGAAATCATGAACTGCGTGAAATGATTAAAATTTATGTAATAACTTCATTTACTTTTCTTCGAGACAAATAATAATTATTAAAAATACGTATGTGTGAATAAAATTTAGTAATAATTTTTCATTTGTTTGTTTTTAATATTTATCACAATCATTAAAAGAGTTTTTAGCTTTGTTTTCATTTATCTCGAGTGCCACCGTTGCGGTCAACTCGTTTGGTCGCGGTTTCGCTCCTCACCAACAGGTTGGCTACTTGGAGTTTTCGAATTTTCTTCATTTATCTATCGCATAAATAGGTATCAATTGCTCGTAGAAAATCCTGTCGGAAGGCACTGCCTTCTTGGCAGATTGCCCATGTGTTCGTTGCCTTATTCCATCAATCAAACTTCATTTCTCTTAACACATCATAAAATTAAATGTCAGACCGAATTGGTCAGAGAAGAAAACGATTTGTAATCGGAAGGACAAATCTTATTTCAGAAGAATCTAATAAAGCAGCGCGAATTTAATGGGCGGATGGCTAAGATAAGTTTTTCGTCGGTTAGTCCCGGATATGCCGGGCCCCGTCTCTTTCACCACCCGGCTGCCCTGGACAAGTGAATATGGGAAAAGGTCTTCTTAGTACCCATGGAGGAAATAGCTAAAAATAAAAAGCGACGTGTATCTAATAGGTTCCTAAGTGCATACATAAGTACTGTACATTCGCGGCATTGCAACAAAATAAACTTGTATCGTTGTATATTGTTATAAGGCAGTACTAAAAGCCATAAATAACGTTCAGAAATATCATCCAAGAGAACATACCAACATACCTTAAATATCTTGAGGTTTAACTTCATTTAATTCTAACAAATTACTATATTTTTAAGGTTTTTTTTAACTTTTTTGATTTATGAAATAAGTTACTATTTGAAATAACAATACCGGTATTTTTAACAGGACGACATTATTCAAAAATTTCTTTCTTTAATTAAAAAATTATGACAAAGAAAACTTGGCCAAAACATATTATGACTGACTCGTGATATTAACAGATACGAAAAACTATCATTTCATATAAGTTAATTAAAATATATTTAAAATACCACAAGACAGTAAACCCTTTCTATAATGGTTATCTGCAAACCTAAATCTGTCCATTATAGACAGGTATCCGCGAGGTTTGTAAAAGTTACTTTTAAATGAAACATTCGTTTAATATAGCCTGTACTGTTGTTACTTACGGATATAATACACACACTATGCAAAAAATTGCAATACGACACACAGTGGGGCCAAATCTCAAAAAGCTGGCCAAAAGTCAAAAGCATTATCAATTTGGCTGAAAGTCAGTATTCGGGGGTTTTCGGGATCGCTGATTACGAATCCGAAGTCAAAATTTGAAATAAAAAGAAAATGACGGATTTAACACGAACCACTTTTATAGAAAAAGTACAAAATAAATCCATATATTGTTTAATACGATAAAACATACAATCAGTTGATTAAAAGTTCATGCATCGTCATCCAAAGAATAATTTCTTTCGCAATCAGATGATTCAACTTTGAAATTGCTCGAGCTTCCTGTACTTGCTGGTATACGTGGAGCAACTAACAATAAAACTGCTTCTGGAAGCAATGACTTTGAGTTTTTTCAAGGTAATTCGCACAAACTCGAAATAAACGGATCGGATATTAATAATAGGTGTAAAATAATGTCTTCCACTGTTTTCACTCGGGAACTTTTCTTGCAAAATCTTCTCGAAACTTTTTAATGTATTTACGCGTATTAGTAGACTCTTGAGCGTCTTCAGACATCTGCCCTATCGGCAATATCGATGAATTTATCACTTCTGCACCATGAATCAATATCTTATGTGCACAAGTTGGCATGCAGAACCACTGATATAACTGCACAAAGTAACGAGCTGTCTGTAAAGCATAATTTTGAAATTCTATGAAATCGATTTCGTGGCCACACGAAATTGTCCGCAATATGACACGGAAACGCTTAATCAAGTCCTCATCAACCCCTGTAATAGCAGCAGAAATGCTCGAGTTTTCGAAAAATTGTCGAGCGGTATTCTCATCATTCGAGCTACCGAAACCAGGCTTTGGTTGATCGACTATTAGACCCAATTCTATACGGAAACCCTTCTGTATATTCGTTTTTCAGAATCTTATTTCTTTATTTTCTTTATCACTATGCGCTTGCCACAGTTTGATTTCAAGCTTATATGCTACACGCAAACAATATTCAAAACACCAGACAAATTCAAGAAAAAGAGCAAAACATTCCGCGTCATTAATGTACAAAATTCAGAAAACTATGTTTTACATTGCAAGAACTCGCACCAATGACACAGTTGCAGCTAGTTGCAGCTAGTTTTAATTTTTTTCATTCAATAATAGTTCCATCTACAACATGCGATCGGTCTAGTCGCAGAACTCTACAGAATTTATGAACTTTCCTCTACATGTTTAAAATTTTCTGTTGGAATCTTCCGTTCATTTTCGTACAAATCATTCGTTTACAGTTATCACATAAAGTATTATTATCAATTTTGTGTTACATTATGATATTCTACTTACTTGCAGCTGCAAATTCCATTTTTTAAATTTAAATTCGATTGATTTTTAGAGATTTGGCACCCTATTGAATATAGCGTAGAAATCTTTGCTTACTGCATGATGCGTCTAGCTCGATCGAGGGTCCCCTTTCAACTAAACTACAATAGCAGGTATTAGGATAGGGGGCGCTAAAGTCTAGAATTCGACCTTCGGACTCTTATCCAACCGAACCCACGACTAGAAATTACCGGAACTTAAACTCTATTTTTCGACTTTTGGCCAGCTTTTTAGGATTTGGTCCCACTGTGCGACACATTACGCTAATGAAGTTATTAATTCATTACTGCACATTATGCAGTAATGAATTTTCATAAGAGAGTCATTATATGTTCGCTGACGGCCGGATGATCGACGGTTAGGGTAGCGACACAATGCTCTGGGGACCTGGACGCGAATCCATACAAGTAAAAAAAAACCCAGGAATTTTTCGTGGGAGGTCCGCCGAATATATTGAACCCGGTCCGTCATCACCAGCCGCCCTAGCCTTACTAAGGCTTCTTAAACTCGGGCTGACTTACGCGCCATTTTCAGGCCAAATCAATATACTACAATCTGCTGCCAGGTGTTCGCTGTAATTTTAGTGTTAAAATTTTAAGGCGAAATAGGCGATTGTTTTGCAGTTAATTGACAAACCACTCGAAAAATAGTTATTGAGTTTATTATTGTTTAATTTGTCTGTGTATTTAAATGGTTTTACTTTTTAAATAGGCTATATTACATAAATTTAATAAAAAATACATGTAAGGATTATCATAAAATACAAGTCCTTACATATATTTATTGAACTCTTAATTTAATTTAAGTAATTACTATTATTAGGATTTTTTAATGAAGTAAGCAATAAAATTTAATGAAATTATTCTTAATTAGTGTGATCATAATTGAGGCGATTATTTCTATTACACTGCATTTTTATACTTATGTTATAATCTCGACATACCCATGTTTAAATAATCGCGAACTACTGTTGATATTTATAACAAATAATGACTTCATAAAACTTGTATTCGGCAAAAATGTGAAATGTCTTTTTTCATCAAATATAAAAAAGTTGTACTGTTTTCAAGATGGTTATTCTAATAAATATCGATATCTTCCAAGAAATATAACATGCTAACATTTATTCATAACTTTCATATCATTGATAAATTTTGAAAATAACTTTGGTACCGCTATGAAAGTAATAGCTTTGTAAGTTTTAACAATGCTCATTGCACTTTCAATATGCCACGAGCCAAGTGTTGGCCTAAAAATGGCGCGTAAGTCAGCCTGGATTTTAAGAGCCCTAGGATTAACCCATAATGGGATTGCCAAAAAAGTCCTCTTAATGCCCACATGGCGTAGAAAGTAAAACTAAGAAGTGAGCAGTAAGCCTTAGGCCGAGACCCCACTGGCGTAAAAACCCTTCTTGTCGTTAACGTTTATTAGGTCCAGCTTCTTGTCTGTAATGACCAATAAACTGTCTCTTTAGAAAAATTTCAATAAGCAAAACGAGAACGTGAAAAGAGACAGATGAATAAAAGTTGCAACACCACAGATATAACAGTTGTAGGAATGAATGTTCACACAACTGATTTTCATCCAATCGATGTCTTGTATGTTAGAGCCCGCGCACATTACAGACTTTTTGATCGGTCTTTAAATTACAAGAAGACATATGCGAGTGCGCACACTCAAATAATTTGAAATCGGCCGATAATAAAGTTTAATGGGCAGTACGATTCTCTTCAAACTCAATAATTTGCAAATGGAATATGGCTAACAGTTATAGCAGTGTGCGGGGATGCATTCCAATTCGACTAAACTATCGTACGATAGTTTAGTCGAATTATCGATAGTTTAGTCTGTAATATGCATGTGCTCTTAGTGCATCGAAAAATGTTTCTAATAATTATAGTCGTAAATCACCGATTGACCTGACCTGACCTGATAAGGCTGTGTTTATGCAGAAGCGAGAAATGCAAGAGGGAAGAAAAAACACCAGGACAGGTAAAACCAAGCAAACCAAGACCATTCACCTACAGAAATACTCTCCTTGATTTTCCTCTAGTTGCATTCGTGCGAAAGCGGAAAGGTAAAATCAGATGAATTTTACGTGTTCATAGGTAGCGTTATAATCGTATTTCACATTTTCATGTGCTGGCATTATGTACTATCGAATTATAAATTTGCCTAAAAAATCAAAATTTTCTTCCTTTTATTTAACGACCTCGCTATGTTTCTGCAGCTTCTCTGGCCACTTTCTTCACGTTCGACAGATTGTCGGCGTGCTCCGTCGTCCCAATTTTATTATCGTTGCGAAGAAGCGAGACTGTCGAATTACTGTGCGTGCGCCAACTCAAAAGAGGGGAGAAAAATACGAGCAAAACGTCAATGGATTGAACTTTCGAGAACGAGGGAAACTGTCGCAATTGTCGCACATTACGCGCGAATACTCCGATTTCCTCGTCTGCATAAACTGCGTCGCGAGTACGAATTCTGATCCGAAACGTTCTCTTTCGCCTGTTTTTCCCTCTTTTCGCATCTGCATAAACGCAGCCCAAGTGACCTCTTACAACGGCAAGTTAGCCAACATATTAATTTTACCGTCATAATAAAATTGGATAGTTAAATCGATTTTAAGAACTCAACAGGGAATATAGTATTGAATCTTTGAAATCGATTTGACTACAACCGCAGAAACTCCAAACAAGGAAGTCAAATCGATGAGAATCTATTGTGTCCGTTAAGGGAGATTTAGACATCAACCGTAATGCATTTCACGTACTACGGTTGATCCGTAGTACATAAAATCCGTAATCCGTAATGAAGTGTATTCGCTTACGAGAAGTCGATTATAATAAAGTTACATATCTTTTATAAGAAAAAGTATGTAACTTTATAACATAAGGTATAACGAAAATTATCTGTTAAGGAGAAGTGTCCGCTTTAGAGAGATGATCGTTAAAAGAAGTTTTACTCTATCTGTACATTTCACATAGAATATTTTAGTATGTAATCTTAAAAACATTTCTGGAATTTTGAATAGATCATTTCGTTCAGATTTAGATTAACACGGTGATACAATTTCCAGAAAGACGCAAAAATTCATCCTTTCCGATTTTCTTTATTTGTCGGTCACAAATTTTTGGATCCTCAAAAAGTCTACAAATCGTCTTATAAGCTTCAATTTCAACTTGAGAATTAGAAAATCGTTCTCAAGAAACAAACCTACTAAGGGGACGATCAGATCTTCCTCAAATCTTCATTATAATGTGAAGAACAGAACTTTTGGGAATGTTCAAAGTCTTTGATAGCATCCGTAATATTATTTGACGCTAATTTATCACCTCAGCAACGGAGGAAATGTCTTCTTTTGTTAGAGTCGATATGGGACAACCACTTCTCTCGTCTTCTTTTACCAAATCCCTTCCGTCACAAAACCGCGAATACCACCCGAAGATGTTAGACCGGTTCAAAGTCTTATTACCACATGCCTTTTGTACCAGTTTTTAGAATTTCTACAGAAGATGGAGTGCATCTCGACACCATCCAAAGAATGAACAACAGGAATAAAATAAGAATGCGACACACGACTTGCATTTTTTTGATATTTTTTAATTACTAAAATAAAACATTTAACCCGGATTTAGAGTTACTAAATTTAGAATTTATTTTTCACCCACCGTCGGGAAAAGATTTGCCATCGCTGCTCTATTAAAAAGTTCAAAGTTAGTACAGTATTTTGTTTTAACATTTATAATATCATATAAGTTATTAAAATAACTGACGACCGAATGATTCTGTATTTCACTTTATTAATTTATAACACGTTTTATCATAGAAAGTTTAACATAATTTAATTATAAGTAAATTTTCTTACCTTTAATTGAAACATTAAATATGAATTAATCAAACGGTTAAATGATTTTTACTAAACCATACTGAGTACAGGTGACTTCTACGAATCATATTTTTAAGCAAAAATATTGATAGATGCATATGTAAATATTTTAATGTTAAATGTGAACTTTTACAGTGACAAAGTTAACCAGTTATTTTCTGAAATTCTTCTTTTAGAGTGTAATATTATGTAAATAGGTTAATCTATAACATGTAAAAAGTTTTAGGTTTTCGTAATAAAAAATCCCTAATAATTTATTTTTGATTTAATTTCGAGTAAACACATTTTTATATAAAGTGTTTATTGATATATTTTTCAGCCCAATTTGTCTTTACTTCAGCTGCTAGTTGTAATTAAATAAACATGAAATCATATAAATTAATTTCCTTTATTTATAACATTTAATTTTATTAATAATTTTACTATTGATTCATTTTAAATCTTAACGATTAACCCTTAACTGGTTTCGTAAATTTTACAATCATAACTGGTATCATGGGGGCTGCGCAGCCCCCAAGCAAAATTTGCCTTTAGAGAGCAAGTTTAACAATGTGACAGTTCAAAACTACATAAATGCTAAATGAAACCCTTCTTTAGTATAATCAACTTTTATTTATTTATATAATTTTCTTTACTTAATTATTACAAGAAATCACAAAATTGTTACAACTTTTGGTGTATGCTTTTTTTAACAATACAAAAATCTACCCTATTGTAAGTTTTTACCAAAGATATTTTTTTTTCTTATTCTTAAGAAACTAATCTTATAAAAAAGTATCTCTTATAGCCTCTAACTATCATTTGTTAAAAAACCACAGGTAATATAATCACTTCTATTTTTAAGACTCAGGAACATTTTAACGCAATTACGTAGTTCAGTCTTGAGAGTTATCACATAGTATTTTTGTAGTACTATGCACTTTGCAAATAAATTTCAAACAACTGTTGCACTTAGTAGCATATTTACCATCTTTTTTTCCAGCACAAAATGACAACATACTCTTTTCAGGAGATTTCGGCTTGATCTAGCAATTTGTATAATATTATCATCTATTAGCAGTTCAAATGATTCTTTGGTAGTCATTTTGAATTTTTGATGCAAGATTGAGATATCTTTGCAAAATAATTGTAAAAATAAAAAAAAACATAAAAACACATTTCCACAAAAAACCAACGTAACTGGTATCGTGGGGGCTGCGCGGCCCCCAGAAGGTACGTAGCTCCATCCTTGTAAGTGCTACAGGGCCGAACATTTGGCACTCGCTAAGAGTCGCGACGTAATGAGATTACATAAAATGGCAGCTGCGCACGATATTTAGTTTTTTAAAAAATCGTAAAAATATGACGCGTGGGGGCCGCGCGGCCCCCATAAAACCAGTTAAGGGTTAAGAATTATTTTGGCAATTTTTAATCATATTTTTAATTTATTTAATTTAAAATATACGCTCTGAATCTCAAATTAGTAGTGTCTTTCCCCTGTACACGATACTTTCCTGATTACAACAGAGTCGTATATAACTCCGTGGTGGGGAAATTTGACTTGAAATCACGTGACTTCTGGTCTAGAAAGGAATTCCTGTATAGAAAATCGGGGCTCCTGCCCCTAAACTTTTCATATCTGGTTTCGTCTTTCATCTATCTAATTACATTCTCAAGATTAAGGAAAAAGGACAGACACATAGTGGGAATTTATAGGTCTACAATTTTTCAAATCGCAGCACAAAAATGTTTATTTACGGTCGAGAATTTTAATTAATTAAATAACTTTTTATTGCATAAACACTTTGTAAATACTACGTATATAGATGGCGCTAGGCTAGGGCCAGAGTCCTTAAATCTCCTCGCTCACTTGTCCACTCACCCTGAAATAATTTATTTAAATTTACCTAAAGGGAAAGGTGGTGCAAGATGGGACCATGGGGTAAGACTGGGACGTCTGTTTATTCGTGGTTAACACGCTTTCATCTAGCTGTTATTTGGGAAACTAAATGTCAACCTCAAAAGGGATCACGGGACGAGAGAACGTCAGAATCGCTCTCTTTGTTTGGAAGTAAGACAGTTTTCTACATTTCGGCAATACTTCATCTAATTTTACGCCCGCTACAAAGTTTCTACAAAATAAGTATTATTGTGAACTTTTACATTACCTTTTAGATGAAGATATTATGGTATTCGAAGTAACCTTTAAGACTGAAATTGTTTAGTTTTGAAATAAAGTTGACCCGTGTTTGCAGTCAGTATGAAAAGTGCACGTTGGGGCAAGATGGTAGGGGCAAGACGGGGTACCCGCCTTGCCCCTACCATCTGGCCCAAGGTCGGCCATGAATTCTGCCGCTGGCTAGAGGCACTGCAATATAGTGCAGCGAACTAGTTTTAAATTTGTTGTCATTGATAATTCTATATTACCTTTTCGAATATATAAAATAATAAGTTTAAAAATGATCTTTTTATAGAAAATGAAATATTCCACTTTTAATCATATCTAACTGTAATAAATTTATACAGTATATACTGTATTACTTTATTATTTATGTTTTTACGTTTCATTTTATTTATGAGAACATTTTTTTAATTTAAATACTATCTTAACAAGAAATAAAATGTGAGATAACAATCGAAATAAAAATTTTTCCACGAAAAAAAATATCGTCTGCTTACAAAATAGCGAAACTGAGCATGCGCGAAGTGACGGTATCGTCTGGTAAAGTAAATACGAGTAAGTTCAAACTTATTATTATTATTTTCCGAATAAATAAGTATAATGTAGCCGTTGTGATAAATGGGCACATTGTTCTTATGCCAATACTGAAGAAAACGACAGTTTAACCATTTTAATTTGTCCTTCTTGTATATAAAAATAATATCCCCATCTTACACCACGGATGAGACAAGATGGTCAGTACATTTACATATAATTTTAAAATTATATGTAAATTTAAATTTTCTTGTTTTTAAAAAAGTTTTTCAAAAATTAAATTTTGTATTATATATTATTAAATGTTATAGTTGCTGAGAATAAAAAAATTATTGTCCTCATTAAAATGGTTGCCATCTTATGACTTTTCAAACCTTAACGTCCGCATCCTGCCCACCTTCCCCTACTGANATTGTTTGTCAGTAAGACAGTTTTCTACATTTCGGCAATACTTCATCTAATTTTACGCCCGCTACAAAGTTTCTACAAAATAAGTATTATTGTGAACTTTTACATTACCTTTTAGATGAAGATATTATGGTATTCGAAGTAACCTTTAAGACTGAAATTGTTTAGTTTTGAAATAAAGTTGACCCGTGTTTGCAGTCAGTATGAAAAGTGCACGTTGGGGCAAGATGGTAGGGGCAAGACGGGGTACCCGCCTTGCCCCTACCATCTGGCCCAAGGTCGGCCATGAATTCTGCCGCTGGCTAGAGGCACTGCAATATAGTGCAGCGAACTAGTTTTAAATTTGTTGTCATTGATAATTCTATATTACCTTTTCGAATATATAAAATAATAAGTTTAAAAATGATCTTTTTATAGAAAATGAAATATTCCACTTTTAATCATATCTAACTGTAATAAATTTATACAGTATATACTGTATTACTTTATTATTTATGTTTTTACGTTTCATTTTATTTATGAGAACATTTTTTTAATTTAAATACTATCTTAACAAGAAATAAAATGTGAGATAACAATCGAAATAAAAATTTTTCCACGAAAAAAAATATCGTCTGCTTACAAAATAGCGAAACTGAGCATGCGCGAAGTGACGGTATCGTCTGGTAAAGTAAATACGAGTAAGTTCAAACTTATTATTATTATTTTCCGAATAAATAAGTATAATGTAGCCGTTGTGATAAATGGGCACATTGTTCTTATGCCAATACTGAAGAAAACGACAGTTTAACCATTTTAATTTGTCCTTCTTGTATATAAAAATAATATCCCCATCTTACACCACGGATGAGACAAGATGGTCAGTACATTTACATATAATTTTAAAATTATATGTAAATTTAAATTTTCTTGTTTTTAAAAAAGTTTTTCAAAAATTAAATTTTGTATTATATATTATTAAATGTTATAGTTGCTGAGAATAAAAAAATTATTGTCCTCATTAAAATGGTTGCCATCTTATGACTTTTCAAACCTTAACGTCCGCATCCTGCCCACCTTCCCCTACTGACCAATATTGAGGGTTTCTTTAAATATAAATTGATGGTTTACCAAGTAATCACATGTGCTCACAACTTTTTTCCGCTTAGGTCTTACTGAAAAGCGATCGCTAAATTTTAGAAATTAGTGTTTTTGGTGGTAAAATGTGCAGATAACACTCGTTCCATTACAATATTGTTTCGCTCCACCTTTGCCCTGCCAAACTATAAAAATTACGCCATTATTAAGTAACTATTCCTTTCAACAGTTAACTTAAGCGAAAATTGGAGGGAGCAGAAAATGGCGTAAAAATTTTACATTGTCGTATCTCTGATTAGGTATATAGATGTCATAGGTACTGTACTGTACACAAAAACTTATTACGTCTGGTGGTATAATACCGTTAAAATGTTTATAAAAAGTTTATAATCAAAATACTTAATACAGTCAAAACCATCAGGACCTTCGAAGTTAATTATCTATTGAAAAAATAAGATATGTATTTACATTAGTTACATTAAATATAAAGACTTATCGCTAGTCAACAGATTTCACATTAGCGAAAAGTATAGTAGTCGTCTTTGCTTATAAAGTATACTACAGTCGTTTGCCATTATTTAAGCGAAATATCGTGAAAATATTGCAAACGTTGCAAGAAACAGTTCACTTTCCAAAATTTGAAAAACGTTTCTTAAATGCAAGAGCAGGATAGTAGTATATAGGTGTTATCCCACGGTTTACGATCTCTTGCGTAGCGCTAAGGACTTATAGATAGGAACAGTGCTGCGGATATTTACGAGAAACCCTTCATTCTAGACTATAAGAATAGGGTCAGCAAAAGGTTATACTTTTCGTGTTACAAGAATTAATTTAGGAGCACGAATACGATTTGGATTGAGGAAGACAAATATAACTGCATAGCCATCATGTCAGCATTACCAGATGATGATCCCCTCATTTTAAGGACGCTAAGTTGCTTATAACTGATAGGGGCCAAACAAAAGAAAATTAGAAAGAAGTTAATCATATGCAAACATACCAAGGATAACCCGTAACAACAACAAAGCAGAAAGATGCTTATCCTCGGTATGGAAATAGGCCTATACAGTATACTAAAATATCACGCGCTCAACAGTTCTATTTATATTTTCTCATATAAGCACCGTGTTCATTTTACATTATTTTGTATTTTTTAATTTTATTTCTCCAATGTCCTATTATGTTTTTGTTCTATATACAAATTTGTATATTCTATTCAAATTCAAATCTAAGTACTCCCATTTTATGTTCTGTTCGATGTATCTTGAAGCATAGATTAATGATAATCTGTGTCTTGAAGATAGCTGCCATATTAAAATATTCTAATTTATTTTAAAAACATCTTTACATTGTTAAAATATAACGATTCTAAGTTTTGAAATGTTTTCATTAATATCCACTGCAATCATCTTTCATTTATTTGCAAGCGTGCTCCATTAAATTGCAACAAGTAGCATATTAGATGAAACGTTTCCAATAATTAAGTAAAGTTCTCATAATTTTTGAAATAATGGATTACATTTTTGCAATGTTTCCAGTAGTGCTATCCTTCCGAATATTTTTTAAAATTTAATAATTTTTCGATTTTTGTGCTATTTAAGAAACGTTTTTCAAAATTTTGCAAAGTGTGAACTATTTCCTCAAAGTGTGTAACATTCTCTACGATTTTCGCTTAAATAGTGGTAAGTTAAAATTGATATAAATCGCTTAACAACTTGATCCATGCAAATGTTTTCATTGTATTTTGGTTTGTTTTTTTAAAATTATCCTCGATTTGAAGATAATATGCTAATACTCGTGCATTACTATCTCGTAATAAAAAAACCGTTTTTAATTTTACGTTTTACTGATATTAATTTCGATCACGATTCTAAAATTTGTGGTGGTTTCTCGTACTATTATTTTTGGTTTTTATGCTATAGTCATCGTACCTAGAAATGTCAAAATAAACCAAACTTGTACTGTTATGTAAGAAAAGTTGCATTCAACGTATGTTTTGAAGATGGTGGTCTGTATATAAGTGGCACAAATGTTGGCAGAAATCTTGTAGCCAGTGCCATAACTAGCTTTTCGTGTGCCCAGTGCAAAATTTTATTTTTAACTCCACCTATTTTATTAAAATATATATATATATTTATTTAAAAAATACGATAGAAATGACCAATCATTTTATAATTTTAATCAAAAAGCATATTAGCATTAGTTACGAAATCGGTCCCATGGCGGCAAACTTTAAAATTTGAAAAATAAAATTTAATTAATACTGATCATTTCTTGATACCCATTTTAGGACCCCTTGTGTCCTCGGTCGCGTGCATATGTCCTCGTTGCAATGCCTAGTTACAGTAATGCTTGTGGCTCATTTTGTATTCTCTCTATGACTATTTTGCAGCACTTGTGCTACCGAGCTGTCTGGTTCGGTAGAGCTTTCGTTTTGGTTAATATAAAATTCTGGAGTAGTGTGGTGAGTACTTGTTCCACGGTCACTTTACACTATTTAGTTTTTCCCAAATATTCACTAACTAGGACGATGCAATGCGCCAGGATATATTTGCAGAAAAAAAAAGAGAATTTTCCTTTTCTTGCAACAGAGGAGGCCGTTTTCGTCTTCTGACCGAAATGTCAATGTTGTTAATGTGTCCACTATCAGAAACAAACTCGTAATACAGTAGAAAGGCTATAAAAATCAATTCGTCAGTATGTATTTCCCGATTTCATCTTTGTTAATCTTAGAACGGGATGGCGAACCTATGGAAAGTCGGAAATAACGTTTGGCACGCAACATATACAATAAAGAATAAGTGAAATCGTGTAAATAAAAAAGTGTCTTAATTTCAGTTTTTTCTCGTGGTTTTATATTCAGCTCAATAAAGCATCCTTTTCTCAATCAGCTATTTTAAATGTATGCTATCAATAATTAAAGTACACTCACTTCGTTTCTTTATTCGTGCTGAAGTTTTAGACTTAGACCTACTTTTAAATTATTTGAAAGATAATTATGCCGACTAAATGGCATCGCACTACGACGATGGCAGGTTCCCCATCCGCCATTTTTTAAAATAAAACTTTCCTTAAGCGTACAATAATTGTAAAGCTTATCTCATAAATGTAGAAAAAGTTCTTTGCTGGCAATGCTGGGATCTACTGTGCGTAGTGATATATATATATATATATTTTTAAATTCGCAAACATTTACAATATATAAAATTTTTTCAGTAAAAATTTTTCACCATCATTGTATTCATTTTTATACAAATACATATAATAGAAATATACAGTAATTAAATCATTATAATCGAATGATAAAACTAAATAAAAATATATCATCGTCAAAAATATTGTCATTAGTTTGAAGTCTACTGATAAATTATTTAGATTAATGTTTCTTTAAGACATATTTCTAACCTCAACAAGTATCCACAGATAATATGGTAGCATCTCGTAACTAAGCGAAATACATTAGAACATACAGTAATAATAATTTCATCGCAAATTTTCAACGACTGTTCGTATCAATAATTTTCATATTTTGTTAATCTAACAAATAAAGGATAATTATTTCATGCATTGAATAGTAACGGATTAACCAAATTAAGTGCCCCAAATATACGGTCAAAGTATGCGAAAATAGTAACCGGAAAAAAAAATGGTAAACTAACAGTAACCGATCTGTAAAAAGTAACTTTTACATTAAAAAAACCTATTTACTAAAAGATAACGCCACACTGAGCCCTGCCTTTTGTGAGATTTTCAGAGATTACACATTCTCAGGGGAAGATCCTGGATTACAGTCACATCCAAAAGCTTCTATTTCTTTCATATAGAGAATATATTCCTTAGAAAATATATATTCGCTATAATCATACATAACACTCAGAGCAGAAAAAGACTATCAACAATATTTAAAGAAGAATAAATAATAATTCATTGAAAAATTAATTAATACTCGATAAACATCCCAGGTTTAGTTATAATTTGACTTCTTGAAGGTTTGGAAGTTGTATTGAAACACGGAGTCGTTGTTTCTATGTTTAGAATGTCGTAGATTTTTTTAGTTACTAACTCATATTACGATTCACGCGATTCTTTTTATACTTACAACTTGAATATATTCTTTATACACTGCTATTGATAACATATATCTAACGCTAAAATTTTTTTAAAGATTACGTTAACCCTAAAAATGCTTTCTTACGTTAACCCTAAAAATGCTTTATTCTTACCTACTTCTAAATTAACATTTATTTAGGGTTTTCTTTTTTTAATTCTTAACACATTATGGATATTCTGAATAAGAATATCCGTAGTGTGCTGAGAATTACGTTAAAAAATCCACAAAAAGATTTTTCCCTACTAGAAATAAGGCTTGTTAACTAGTTATAATTTACGACTAAAAATAAAGAAAGGTATTTTCGATCGAATAATAGAAATCAAGCAACGAGTTGCGTAAACTTTCCAAGCCAAACCTTAAAATTTTGTGTGGTACCAACTATCATGAGATGTTATTTAAAATACTGATTATTATTAATAATTATAAAATGATAAAAAGATTAATTTTGAGGGTAGAGGCGAGTTTTATTTTTAAAAAATTGCAAATGCTAATAACGAGTAAAATCATTAACCCCAATCTATCTTCCCATCCACTTGACCTTTAACCACTAAAATTTAATAGCATCAATTGCCTTAATACACAAACTTCCCTGAAAATTTTCAGAAATTTTCGATAAAAAGCATCGAAGTTATTACACTAGGTGAGCAAAATTGTGTGGGGGCGGGAACAAAATAAATAAATAAAAAGAACTTTGTGTTTTTAATGTATGTGTTGAGTTCAAAATGTAAAAATCTTGGGGAGTAGCTTTTTTGATTGTCATAATATCCTTCTTTTTTTTTTTCTTTCCTGGCTGGTATAAATATGTATCTAAACGGAATTCGAACCAAAATCCTGTAATCTAGTAGAATTACTTTACAAGTTAAAGATCCAACAACAGCGGCTCTTGATAAGCATTAAGGAACTGCAGCACTCATCAACGAAAAATAAAATCATAAAATAATATTCCAACTTTTATTACACCGTAACTATGTAAATTATTATGCATGGTTAAAATTACCAGCGATGATCAAAACAGTATACGAAATTAAAATGATCGTATTAGGACGGGTGCATACGGCGCACCCTCCCGCGACAGCACTGTTAAACATTGCAGTGTCATCTCTCTCCCACTCAGATAACAATACCTCAACGATACGCACTTATGATGAAATGCTTGAAACGGCACTGTACTGTTCAGCACAGCAGTGCTGTACAGTGGGGCAACATGGCACAACAGAAATTACTTTCAGAGTACTGCGTAGGTTAATATGAAAAATAATTTATTTTTAATTAAAAATACATATAGTTTGTTATGTATAGTAGCTGTTACTCAGCATTTCCATTTTAGACAGTCATGAGCCGCCACTGGACATCAATGAAGTAAAATTCGACAATTTCAACACATTCAATTTCTCAGGAAAATATTTCCCGTAACATGGAATCGAATCAAAAACAATCAACTGAATTCGCATAAATCGCAATTAGAAATGAAATACAGTAGATAACGCTCCTAAATACAATATCTTATTTGTATAAACAATAATTTTGAAATTTAGGAATATCAAGTTGTTGACAAGGAATATAATACTACCGTATTATTATGACTTACAGGATAAATAAAATATAATTATTACTATTTATATACATTACATCTAATAAATAAAATTCTTTCTCAGTAAAAACAATTTTAATATTTCCGTAATTCCAATGAAAATTTTTTAATAAGAAGTATATACTTACATTTTTTTTAGAATAAGTCAAAAATCTCATTCAGTGTCGTGTGCCAGAAAATTTGAGCGAGTGAAAACCTCTTTCAGCTTAAATCCGTAATTCAATAATGAAGCTCTACCTCTATGCATATATTTATATAAAATCTTTAAAATTTTATTAAACTCAGCAGTTTAGCTCTAAAGCTTGCGATCGTGGCCAAACATGCTATCTAAAATAGAATAAATAGTCAAAGAAATGTCAATTAAAATATTCCAGACCATGTGGTAACAAGCGCGTGTAGGTTTGTCGGCTTCTGGTATATATAAATCTTCATTTAAAATGTACAGCATATAGTGTGTGTAAATCTATATGTTAATAAATCACGTCAATATTATTACGAATTACATAACTTTAATATAATGCACGTTTATTAAATTAATTTATATTACTGTTGAGTAATCGAAATTTTAATACGTTTTTTGTAAATATTGTTTTTCCCGTAGCGATCTGTAATTTAGATATTTAACTATTCGAATGATAATTTTACCCTCCAAACACACTAAAGAGATGATAATATTTATAAATATATTTTAAATTTTAATTCTCAATGTTAATATAGAATAATATTTCATAATTTTTCTTTTAAAAATGTAAACATTAAGTACATTTTTTAAATTTCAAATAAGATGAATTTATTTTATTATTTAGCCATAAATTAATTTACATAAAAAAAATAAAGAATATTTAATGTAAATTATATTTTAAATNTTTAAATTTCAAATAAGATGAATTTATTTTATTATTTAGCCATAAATTAATTTACATAAAAATAAAGAATATTTAATGTAAATTATATTTTAAATGTTTTATGGAAATGTAAATTTATCGCATTCAATACTTTTAGTTGCATAAAGGTTTTTCAAATTTCTATGAAAACTCTTACAAATTATCATATATAAAATGGTCGAATATTCAAATATTCATTAATTTATTTATTAAATTCGTTATAATTATTTTTTCGTCACCATATAACAGCAAATCAATACAGTATCCCGAGTATCGCCTCAATCATAAATTATTATTTTAGTCTGTATTGCGTCTAGGCCAAGAAGAGACATTTCCCAATCATTTTCTAGGAAAGTTTTCAAGGATTTCAGAAAAAAATCCAGTATTTTTTGAAAGTTTAGATAAGTTCGAATTTCAAACCAGTTCTATAAATACTGAAATTGCTTGTTTATCATTCAAAATTATTAAAAATGCAACTTACCTCCTGAAAATATCAATGGCTAATTGAAAAATAAAAAAATATAACCCTTTTTATCTCTTGATATCATGCATGTTTAGAAATTTTAAGGTTATAGGTTATATCATGTAAACTATTTATATCAGTTTAAGCTATTTATTCATCTATTAAAAGATAAAGAAAAAATTATTATTGCAGAAGGTTAATACTAAGATCATTATTAAAATTTTCTACATTTTTCATTTTGTAACTTGATTATTATAGAAATTAGCAGGTTAGAACAAGAAAAATTAAACATATTTTTAATTTATAATATTAAATTAAAAAACAAAATATAATAAGTATGAATTTCACTGGAATTAATGCAAATATTTAAATTTTTTTAATATAATGTATTAAAGTTTATAAAGAAAAAACTTACTTCCAATGCCAAAATTGGTATTAGTAGTCTTTCTCAATACAAGATTAAAAAACTAGTGAAAAGTAGATGATTAATGTCAACTTGGTAAGGTGCTGAATGACTAAGATAACCTACATCACACACATCAATATGAAGCAAGTAATCCTGGTTCAAGGTTAAAATTAACTTGAACAGTAAATTTTTGGGAAATATTACTTTCTGAAAATTGTATTTTATTTTACTTTCCAATCTCCATATGTTATATAACATCACTCCAATATATCACTATACATTTTATAAACTTTTTTATTTTTTTTTAAAGGAATGTAATCAAAAATTTTATTTTTTTAGTTGAAAAATTTTATAATTTAACGTTCAAAACAAATGAAAGTAGAGGCGAGTTTTATTTTTAAAAAATTGCAAATGCTAATAACGAGTAAAATCATTAACCCCAATCTATCTTCCCATCCACTTGACCTTTAACCACTTTAACCACTAAAATTTAATAGCATCAATTGCCTTAATACACAAACTTCCCTGAAAATTTTCAGAAATTTTCGATAAAAAGCATCGAAGTTATTACACTAGGTGAGCAAAATTGTGTGGGGGCGGGAACAAAATAAATAAATAAAAAGAACTTTGTGTTTTTAATGTATGTGTTGAGTTCAAAATGTAAAAATCTTGGGGAGTAGCTTTTTTGATTGTCATAATATCCTTCTTTTTTTTTTTCTTTCCTGGCTGGTATAAATATGTATCTAAACGGAATTCGAACCAAAATCCTGTAATCTAGTAGAATTACTTTACAAGTTAAAGATCCAACAACAGCGGCTCTTGATAAGCATTAAGGAACTGCAGCACTCATCAACGAAAAATAAAATCATAAAATAATATTCCAACTTTTATTACACCGTAACTATGTAAATTATTATGCATGGTTAAAATTACCAGCGATGATCAAAACAGTATACGAAATTAAAATGATCGTATTAGGACGGGTGCATACGGCGCACCCTCCCGCGACAGCACTGTTAAACATTGCAGTGTCATCTCTCTCCCACTCAGATAACAATACCTCAACGATACGCACTTATGATGAAATGCTTGAAACGGCACTGTACTGTTCAGCACAGCAGTGCTGTACAGTGGGGCAACATGGCACAACAGAAATTACTTTCAGAGTACTGCGTAGGTTAATATGAAAAATAATTTATTTTTAATTAAAAATACATATAGTTTGTTATGTATAGTAGCTGTTACTCAGCATTTCCATTTTAGACAGTCATGAGCCGCCACTGGACATCAATGAAGTAAAATTCGACAATTTCAACACATTCAATTTCTCAGGAAAACGAAATCGGTCCCATGGCGGCAAACTTTAAAATTTGAAAAATAAAATTTAATTAATACTGATCATTTCTTGATACCCATTTTAGGACCCCTTGTGTCCTCGGTCGCGTGCATATGTCCTCGTTGCAATGCCTAGTTACAGTAATGCTTGTGGCTCATTTTGTATTCTCTCTATGACTATTTTGCAGCACTTGTGCTACCGAGCTGTCTGGTTCGGTAGAGCTTTCGTTTTGGTTAATATAAAATTCTGGAGTAGTGTGGTGAGTACTTGTTCCACGGTCACTTTACACTATTTAGTTTTTCCCAAATATTCACTAACTAGGACGATGCAATGCGCCAGGATATATTTGCAGAAAAAAAAAGAAAATTTTCCTTTTCTTGCAACAGAGGAGGCCGTTTTCGTCTTCTGACCGAAATGTCAATGTTGTTAATGTGTCCACTATCAGAAACAAACTCGTAATACAGTAGAAAGGCTATAAAAATCAATTCGTCAGTATGTATTTCCCGATTTCATCTTTGTTAATCTTAGAACGGGATGGCGAACCTATGGAAAGTCGGAAATAACGTTTGGCACGCAACATATACAATAAAGAATAAGTGAAATCGTGTAAATAAAAAAGTGTCTTAATTTCAGTTTTTTCTCGTGGTTTTATATTCAGCTCAATAAAGCATCCTTTTCTCAATCAGCTATTTTAAATGTATGCTATCAATAATTAAAGTACACTCACTTCGTTTCTTTATTCGTGCTGAAGTTTTAGACTTAGACCTACTTTTAAATTATTTGAAAGATAATTATGCCGACTAAATGGCATCGCACTACGACGATGGCAGGTTCCCCATCCGCCATTTTTTAAAATAAAACTTTCCTTAAGCGGACAATAATTGTAAAGCTTATCTCATAAATGTAGAAAAAGTTCTTTGCTGGCAATGCTGGGATCTACTGTGCGTAGTGATATATATATATATATATTTTTAAATTCGCAAACATTTACAATATATAAAATTTTTTCAGTAAAAATTTTTCACCCATCATTGTATTCATTTTTATACAAATACATATAATAGAAATATACAGTAATTAAATCATTATAATCGAATGATAAAACTAAATAAAAATATATCATCGTCAAAAATATTGTCATTAGTTTGAAGTCTACTGATAAATTATTTAGATTAATGTTTCTTTAAGACATATTTCTAACCTCAACAAGTATCCACAGATAATATGGTAGCATCTCGTAACTAAGCGAAATACATTAGTACATACAGTAATAATAATTTCATCGCAAATTTTCAACGACTGTTCGTATCAATAATTTTCATATTTTGTTAATCTAACAAATAAAGGATAATTATTTCATGCATTGAATAGTAACGGATTAACCAAATTAAGTGCCCCAAATATACGGTCAAAGTATGCGAAAATAGTAACCGGAAAAAAAAAATGGTAAACTAACAGTAACCGATCTGTAAAAAGTAACTTTTACATTAAAAAAACCTATTTACTAAAAGATAACGCCACACTGAGCCCTGCCTTTTGTGAGATTTTCAGAGATTACACATTCTCAGGGGAAGATCCTGGATTACAGTCACATCCAAAAGCTTCTATTTCTTTCATATAGAGAATATATTCCTTAGAAAATATATATTCGCTATAATCATACATAACACTCAGAGCAGAAAAAGACTATCAACAATATTTAAAGAAGAATAAATAATAATTCATTGAAAAATTAATTAATACTCGATAAACATCCCAGGTTTAGTTATAATTTGACTTCTTGAAGGTTTGGAAGTTGTATTGAAACACGGAGTCGTTGTTTCTATGTTTAGAATGTCGTAGATTTTTTTAGTTACTAACTCATATTACGATTCACGCGATTCTTTTTATACTTACAACTTGAATATATTCTTTATACACTGCTATTGATAACATATATCTAACGCTAAAATTTTTTTAAAGATTACGTTAACCCTAAAAATGCTTTCTTACGTTAACCCTAAAAATGCTTTATTCTTACCTACTTCTAAATTAACATTTATTTAGGGTTTTCTTTTTTTAATTCTTAACACATTATGGATATTCTGAATAAGAATATCCGTAGTGTGCTGAGAATTACGTTAAAAAATCCACAAAAAGATTTTTCCCTACTAGAAATAAGGCTTGTTAACTAGTTATAATTTACGACTAAAAATAAAGAAAGGTATTTTCGATCGAATAATAGAAATCAAGCAACGAGTTGCGTAAACTTTCCAAGCCAAACCTTAAAATTTTGTGTGGTACCAACTATCATGAGATGTTATTTAAAATACTGATTATTATTAATAATTATAAAATGATAAAAAGATTAATTTTGAGGGTAGAGGCGAGTTTTATTTTTAAAAAATTGCAAATGCTAATAACGAGTAAAATCATTAACCCCAATCTATCTTCCCATCCACTTGACCTTTAACCACTAAAATTTAATAGCATCAATTGCCTTAATACACAAACTTCCCTGAAAATTTTCAGAAATTTTCGATAAAAAGCATCGAAGTTATTACACTAGGTGAGCAAAATTGTGTGGGGGCGGGAACAAAATAAATAAATAAAAAGAACTTTGTGTTTTTAATGTATGTGTTGAGTTCAAAATGTAAAAATCTTGGGGAGTAGCTTTTTTGATTGTCATAATATCCTTCTTTTTTTTTTTCTTTCCTGGCTGGTATAAATATGTATCTAAACGGAATTCGAACCAAAATCCTGTAATCTAGTAGAATTACTTTACAAGTTAAAGATCCAACAACAGCGGCTCTTGATAAGCATTAAGGAACTGCAGCACTCATCAACGAAAAATAAAATCATAAAATAATATTCCAACTTTTATTACACCGTAACTATGTAAATTATTATGCATGGTTAAAATTACCAGCGATGATCAAAACAGTATACGAAATTAAAATGATCGTATTAGGACGGGTGCATACGGCGCACCCTCCCGCGACAGCACTGTTAAACATTGCAGTGTCATCTCTCTCCCACTCAGATAACAATACCTCAACGATACGCACTTATGATGAAATGCTTGAAACGGCACTGTACTGTTCAGCACAGCAGTGCTGTACAGTGGGGCAACATGGCACAACAGAAATTACTTTCAGAGTACTGCGTAGGTTAATATGAAAAATAATTTATTTTTAATTAAAAATACATATAGTTTGTTATGTATAGTAGCTGTTACTCAGCATTTCCATTTTAGACAGTCATGAGCCGCCACTGGACATCAATGAAGTAAAATTCGACAATTTCAACACATTCAATTTCTCAGGAAAATATTTCCCGTAACATGGAATCGAATCAAAAACAATCAACTGAATTCGCATAAATCGCAATTAGAAATGAAATACAGTAGATAACGCTCCTAAATACAATATCTTATTTGTATAAACAATAATTTTGAAATTTAGGAATATCAAGTTGTTGACAAGGAATATAATACTACCGTATTATTATGACTTACAGGATAAATAAAATATAATTATTACTATTTATATACATTACATCTAATAAATAAAATTCTTTCTCAGTAAAAACAATTTTAATATTTCCGTAATTCCAATGAAAATTTTTTAATAAGAAGTATATACTTACATTTTTTTTTTAGAATAAGTCAAAAATCTCATTCAGTGTCGTGTGCCAGAAAATTTGAGCGAGTGAAAACCTCTTTCAGCTTAAATCCGTAATTCAATAATGAAGCTCTACCTCTATGCATATATTTATATAAAATCTTTAAAATTTTATTAAACTCAGCAGTTTAGCTCTAAAGCTTGCGATCGTGGCCAAACATGCTATCTAAAATAGAATAAATAGTCAAAGAAATGTCAATTAAAATATTCCAGACCATGTGGTAACAAGCGCGTGTAGGTTTGTCGGCTTCTGGTATATATAAATCTTCATTTAAAATGTACAGCATATAGTGTGTGTAAATCTATATGTTAATAAATCACGTCAATATTATTACGAATTACATAACTTTAATATAATGCACGTTTATTAAATTAATTTATATTACTGTTGAGTAATCGAAATTTTAATACGTTTTTTGTAAATATTGTTTTTCCCGTAGCGATCTGTAATTTAGATATTTAACTATTCGAATGATAATTTTACCCTCCAAACACACTAAAGAGATGATAATCTTTATAAATATATTTTAAATTTTAATTCTCAATGTTAATATAGAATAATATTTCATAATTTTTCTTTTAAAAATGTAAACATTAAGTACATTTTTTAAATTTCAAATAAGATGAATTTATTTTATTATTTAGCCATAAATTAATTTACATAAAAATAAAGAATATTTAATGTAAATTATATTTTAAATGTTTTATGGAAATGTAAATTTATCGCATTCAATACTTTTAGTTGCATAAAGGTTTTTCAAATTTCTATGAAAACTCTTACAAATTATCATATATAAAATGGTCGAATATTCAAATATTCATTAATTTATTTATTAAATTCGTTATAATTATTTTTTCGTCACCATATAACAGCAAATCAATACAGTATCCCGAGTATCGCCTCAATCATAAATTATTATTTTAGTCTGTATTGCGTCTAGGCCAAGAAGAGACATTTCCCAATCATTTTCTAGGAAAGTTTTCAAGGATTTCAGAAAAAAATCCAGTATTTTTTGAAAGTTTAGATAAGTTCGAATTTCAAACCAGTTCTATAAATACTGAAATTGCTTGTTTATCATTCAAAATTATTAAAAATGCAACTTACCTCCTGAAAATATCAATGGCTAATTGAAAAATAAAAAAATATAACCCTTTTTATCTCTTGATATCATGCATGTTTAGAAATTTTAAGGTTATAGGTTATATCATGTAAACTATTTATATCAGTTTAAGCTATTTATTCATCTATTAAAAGATAAAGAAAAAATTATTATTGCAGAAGGTTAATACTAAGATCATTATTAAAATTTTCTACATTTTTCATTTTGTAACTTGATTATTATAGAAATTAGCAGGTTAGAACAAGAAAAATTAAACATATTTTTAATTTATAATATTAAATTAAAAAACAAAATATAATAAGTATGAATTTCACTGGAATTAATGCAAATATTTAAATTTTTTTAATATAATGTATTAAAGTTTATAAAGAAAAAACTTACTTCCAATGCCAAAATTGGTATTAGTAGTCTTTCTCAATACAAGATTAAAAAACTAGTGAAAAGTAGATGATTAATGTCAACTTGGTAAGGTGCTGAATGACTAAGATAACCTACATCACACACATCAATATGAAGCAAGTAATCCTGGTTCAAGGTTAAAATTAACTTGTACAGTTAAATTTTTGGGAAATATTACTTTCTGAAAATTGTATTTTATTTTACTTTCCAATCTCCATATGTTATATAACATCACTCCAATATATCACTATACATTTTATAAACTTTTTTATTTTTTTTTAAAGGAATGTAATCAAAAATTTTATTTTTTTAGTTGAAAAATTTTATAATTTAACGTTCAAAACAAATGAAATCGAATTTATTAAAAACAAAAATCGATATTTATATAATATTTATATAAATTTAAATTTTATAAATCATAAAAAATTATTAAAATGGCAAAAATTTATAAATACTTTTTAAAATACATTTTCTAGACAATCTTATTTTTCATTATGTATTTAAATGTTTACATTATTCACAAATATGCTGCAATATTAAAGATAAATTTGAAAATATTTCTAATAAAAAGTACAAATACATAAAACTTATGGTTATTTCAATTAAAAAGAAAAAATAATCTCAAAAATTTATTTTTCTTTAAAATTAAATTGCACTTTTTAACTAATCAAAAATTGAATTTTAGGTTAATTTTACTTCCCTGTAGAACTATATAATACTTCACTGAACATCAAACCCTAAACAGCAAATTTCTGTTAGTGTGCTTGTAAGGGGGAGTTTAATTATTCAGGAGATTTCTAATTAAACTGTGTTTCCTTTAGAGAATTAATGACACTAAGTTTCCTATATTGCACATTATCAGAAATTACAAATTCCTCTTCATACTATCACAAAATTTGTCATTGCTTAAGAGACATCAAGCCAAATTTAGAATAAATAATTTCTCTAAATTGTAAATGAATGGAATTATAACATAAGTGGAAAATTTATATGTAGTAAACAATAAAAGAAGCTACTAATTGTCTATATACTAATAAACTGCAATCAAAATTAATAATAAAAAATGTATATTATGTAAAATATATAAAAGCTACTAATTGTTATAGATGTTTGTAAGAAGTTTTTTACAGATATTTCTAACTTCTATAAGTTATGGCAAGTAAAGTATAAGTTATATTGCTATTTAATGTTATGAATATCTAAATTGTTTAATTAATTTAAAATTAAATAAATAGGAAAACTTTGAAAGCCCTAATACCCTTTCATGAAAGCTATCAAACTATTTATGAATAACTGCAATATATATTATAAATATGTGCATGTAACACAGAATACAAAAGCTACATTGAGTAAACAATAAAAAATTTTCCACTACATAATGATAAATATAAATGTGATGTATAATATCAATAAAAAAATGAATTATTTAACACTTAAAAAAAACTATTTATTATTCATATAATTCACTTGAATACAAAAATAAATTTAATTTAAAACATTTTTTAACATAAATAGTTGCATTCAGGCTAGAAATAGAGTTAAATGTTTTATTCAAACCATAAGAATTCATTTTATTTTCATAGTCTGAATAAAGGATTTGAATTCAATCTCATAATCTGAGAAACATTTATGACAAATTGAGCATTGTTTTATTTTGAAAAATATAGAAAGTATTTTGAATACATTTTTTTTCTTTTAACATTAAATTTATTATTTTCATTACTAACATAACATCTTGTAGCAACTATAAAATATAAAAATTCTGCCAAAATTCTATTATTAATTAATCAAATCATAAAAACAATTAAAAATTTAGTGGATTGATGTCAAATATTTATTTAATGTAAGTTAAAAAAAAATAACAAAAAAATCTGCTAAAATAAAATGGTTATTTCACATTTTTATATATTATGTAATTTTCTCTTAAGATTTTTTTTATTCTAATTGAAAATATTTACAAATCCTTAAAATTATAAAAACTATAAAATTATTCCATTAATAAATACAAACTTAATAATTCATATAATAAATTTTCTACAAGTATTTTACTGCTGTTACTATTTATTAACATTATTATGAATTCTTCATTATATGTTTTTTTTATGATGTATAATTTTATAAATTTGTTGCATGAATAGAAATGAGAAGTTTTGAAATCTTACTTCTAATCAAATTGAAATTATTTTATTATATCATAATTAATTTTTACAGCTTATTATTTACTTAACTTGCATTCAATATTATGTACAAAGTAGTAATTTGGATCACTTATTAAAAAAAAATTAAGAGAGAGATCTAGTATTGCTTAAATCAGTTTATTTTATTTTAAAAAATTAGAATAGTATCTAGTTTTTAAGGAGAATTTTAATAAGTAATAAATGTTTTAACTTACTTAAAGAATGTGTTATAAAATATTTTAATCAATAGCTACATCATTGGATTATTCATCCAAATTACACTAAGATTATTAGATGTTATTTTCCATTGAATTATAATAAAGATTATATACTCTTTATAGTAACTTGGGATGAAAAACAAGGAATTTACTACTAAAAGAAAACTTTTTATTTAATTGAAGCTTTAGTAATTTAATTTATTAACTTAAGTGTTATAATTCAGAATTCTTCCTTATACTTTTATAAATACAGTAATACCCCGACTTACGCGAACCCGGAGTTACGCGATTTTCAAATCTCGTCGATTCGTCTTTTGTTTGAGCGCCACGCAATCCTTGATTACTCACTCNAAATTATTAAAATGGCAAAAATTTATAAATACTTTTTAAAATACATTTTCTAGACAATCTTATTTTTCATTATGTATTTAAATGTTTACATTATTCACAAATATGCTGCAATATTAAAGATAAATTTGAAAATATTTCTAATAAAAAGTACAAATACATAAAACTTATGGTTATTTCAATTAAAAAGAAAAAATAATCTCAAAAATTTATTTTTCTTTAAAATTAAATTGCACTTTTTAACTAATCAAAAATTGAATTTTAGGTTAATTTTACTTCCCTGTAGAACTATATAATACTTCACTGAACATCAAACCCTAAACAGCAAATTTCTGTTAGTGTGCTTGTAAGGGGGAGTTTAATTATTCAGGAGATTTCTAATTAAACTGTGTTTCCTTTAGAGAATTAATGACACTAAGTTTCCTATATTGCACATTATCAGAAATTACAAATTCCTCTTCATACTATCACAAAATTTGTCATTGCTTAAGAGACATCAAGCCAAATTTAGAATAAATAATTTCTCTAAATTGTAAATGAATGGAATTATAACATAAGTGGAAAATTTATATGTAGTAAACAATAAAAGAAGCTACTAATTGTCTATATACTAATAAACTGCAATCAAAATTAATAATAAAAAATGTATANGTGTATTGTTTATTTAAAAAAGTCTTTCAAAAAATTAATAAAAACCAATTAAAAAAATGATTTTCAATGGAACAGATATAAGATTTAAGCTAAAATTCAGTTATAAAATGTAAGACTAGTGAAAAACTTCACGTCTTTTTTCTTCTAATATCCATATAGTATTTTGAAGAACAAGTGTATTGTTTATTTAAAAAAGTCTTTCAAAAAATTAATAAAAACCATTTAAAAAAAAGATTTTCAATGGAACAGATATAAAAATTTAAGTTAAAATTCAGTTATAAAACATAAGACTAGTGAAAACCTCATGTCTTTTTTCTTCCAATATCTGTATTAAATCAGAGACAAAAGAAAGAAAAAAAAAAAAAAAAAAAAAAAAAAAAAAAAAAAAAAAAAAAAAAAAAAAAAAAAAAAAAAAAAACAAAGATTGAGGTGTAGAACTGACATCTGGCTTTTTAGATGTTTTTCAAGGGAGGAATACAACATTCCAACAACACTGCAGTTGTCTACATCAATTGAACAAGTTATTCAATGTCAGACACATGGAAAATAGAAAAGACTTATTATAGTCAATAATAAAATTTAAAGGTAAAAAAGATTTCTTGTTAAAAACACAAATAAATACATTATTAAAAAATGAATTAACAATGATTCATCTTTTAAGATTGTCAGTACCAGTTAAAAGAAAAAGGTGAAACTATTTCATTATCGAACATTAAAGGAAAAACAAGAATGGAAAAGTTAGTCATAAATAACACTAAATTAAATAAATATATTGCAATTGGGTATGGATTTTAATACTCCAATTTTCACAAAAGCAATAGAGATGATATACCAGAAATCAACATCATGATAAATAAATACATCCAAGATTAAAGAAGAGGAGTAAAGGAACCTAGTATAATATTAAAACAGATATTGAAATAAGGTAAGAAAATAATTCAAGATAGAAAAGGATTAGCTTATAATAATAAATGTAAATTGGTAAAGAGCTATAATTTAAAAATAATAAATTATAAATCATACTGCCTGTTGTTTATAAAAAGAAATAATTTTACTACAGTTTTATCAAAACTTTGGAGGAGAACAAGATTAAAAGACAAAGAACAACAACAGTTAATTACAAAATTTATACTAAATGTATATCCAAATAGATTATTAACAAAATGGATTAAAACTTTATATCTATTTTCTTTATAAGTTAAATTTAAAAAGCAGGATGATAAATATGTATCCTTTCCTTACGTACAAGGTATATTTGAAAAATATAAAAAATATTTTATTAACTTTGATATAAATTCTTTTTGACTTGATATAAATTCATTATAATCCACTTTATTCTTTAGCTTTGCAGCTAAAGAATAAAGTGGATTATAATGTAAGGTTTGACAATCAAATTCAATTGCAAAATGAAAACTTTTCAGGTGTTGTGTTTAAGTTAAATTGTACTTGTAATGAAAAAAATGTATTATATAGGAGAAATAAAATGATTATTGGGAGCAAGACTGAACAAGCATGAAGTGTCCATTTGGTTAAAATATCATCAGTCCCCATAGTTCCCTCATTGTGAAGAGAATTACTATAGAATTGATGATGGTAATATTAAAATATTACATAGAGAAAAAGATTTATATTTATGATGGTTTAAAAAGCATACCCTTAATAATACAATGTAAAAATTGGTTTCATTTAAATAATGGAATGGAGATTAATCCTGTATTGTATGACATAATACTCAAATTATAAAAGAAGTTGCAAATGCAAAATGGGGGTAAAACAAGTTAAATGACTATTATGTTTGAAGGTTAGTGTTTTGTACATTATATTATTTGTAATTAATATATCAAATAACTTTGTTAATACATTTTTTGTGAATTTGTAACCTGAGGAAGGATTAAGAAATTTAATCCAAAATGCATGCTATATAAAGAATAAAATAGCTGTGTTTTTTAAAAAATCTTGGTCTCTGATTTAATAGATATTGGAAGAAAAAAAATTTGAGATTCTCACTAGTCTATATTTTATAACTGAATTTTAACTTAGATATTATTTTGTTTGCATTATTGTTTTGTTATAAATACATCTGTTTATAATAAACATTTTGTTCATTATTCACACAGAAAAAATTTTTATCTATATAATAAGCATGAGAAATTTGCAGCCTTCCATGACTTTCTTTATGGTCTGCATACTATCGAAATCCTTAAATGTATTTTTTGTTTGACGTAATTTACAATAAGTCCATCTGTCCAATAAATGAAAGTCATAATGCTATGAGTGATAAATTTTAGGATCAATTAACCACACTATTCATGTTTCCCTTACAACTTAGTAAATTTTGCAATATGTGAAAATTGAAATTGAGATTGAAATTAGCAATATTTAAGATTCCTTCAAATATTGAAAAAACTAGTCAAAAAGTTGCAATATTAAAGTTCTCACTAAAATTAAGTACAAATATTTTTTATTTTTATCTACAATTTTAATAAAAATTATATAATTTTATTGCTTATATTACAGTTGGACATTACAATATGTAATCAAATTTATATAGTATTTGCATAAAATTCATGTTTTTAGTGTTTTGGCCCAATATATCAAACAGTATTATATGGTCCTATATAAATTTAAATTTATATAGTTTATATAATTTATATTTACTATATAAATTTAAGAAGAAAATTTCTCAAGTAGATTCTAGAGTTCATACTGAGTAAAAAAATTACTCTAATGTGATCCTCAAAAGTTAGTGTATTATATCAACCATTATATCCAGATTAAAGCAACACGAAAACTTATCATTTTATATTTATATTAAATAGTATTAATCCCAATACACCCAAAACTGAATCATAAAGTCTTAGAAAAGTATGAAAATAATTTTCTAAGACTATTTCTGCATTTATATTTCTGCATTTATATTACCAACTGTTCCTTCATACATGTTTACCTGACAGATATATGATTCTTTAAACAATCTAATAACATTGATAACCTTGTTTCCCATATTTATTCTTCGGACTCTCTTATCAGTTATATAGTAAAATAACTATACATTACAAAACTATTGGAAATCAGACTCATATTTATATATCATTTTTAATTCTAAATGATACTAAAATTTATGAGTGAAATAGTAAAGTCTTCTTAAGATTTTCTCTCAGAATAATCTATATATGATTAATTAATGTATTACCTAAAATTCCATTATCTCAGCTATTTTAATGTTAATGTAATAAAAACACAAATTAAAGGATTAAAATAGTTTATTACTGCTCATAAACAATCAATGTATTTATATAATGGCAAATAATACTCATTATAATGACAAACTTTTAACAATTTTCATATGTTTATTTTTAATAAACATTTTTAAAATAATAATAATCAATTTTCTTAATGTAATTAAAATTATCATGATTATACATAATACAGAATGAAATTGACATGTTTAATTAATAATCATATTATTAAGATAAACAGACAACTGATTCACAATGTAGTAAATAACTTAGATTATCTTAAATTAAAAAACTTAAGATTTAGTTTTTTTTTTATTTTAAAAGTAATTTTAATAAACATTTGTTTAAATTGCAGTTTTAGATCATTCATAACAAACTTATTTAATATATTTCTCGTTAAATGATCTTTTGACTCAATAATTTCTTTTCATTATGTTTAACATTTAAATAAACTAATACATTTCAATTATATCATAATATGACATTATGCAATATGCATTTCTATGTGTCTCTTTATCCTTACAGGCCATTTGAGACATAAAACTTGTATGGTATAATGATAATGATAGTGAAGAATCAGTATAATGTGTAAGTATCACAAATCACAATATTCAAACCTTTTACAAAACTACATATGCACACCAAGTCCTCATTTTATATTTATTTATTTTTTTTAAATGTTTATAGTAGTAAATTTAAAAATAAACATCCAATCTTCAATTATATCCAACAAATTTTTCATATGATAAAAATATACTAAACTGATTTTGAGTTTAAAATCAATAATTACTGCCTTTAGGCCTGGCCTTGAAAAAGATAATTTGATATTTTATATCAGATTATAATTTGCATTCAGAATACATCAGGAGGATTCTAAATCAGATTATATACTTTACTCAATATTGGAACTAAATTATAGGGAGGAAGGAAAAAAAACTTATTTTCAAAAGGCTTTACATTTTATAATTTATTTTTATTAATAATATCCCTTTTTACCTAAGCAGACTTAGTGTACTTCAATTAATTATTATATACATTTATTTTTATTATAAGAAGGAAAATATTGTACAATTAATGTATTATCTGTTACAAAATGTATATATATTTTATTCATTCAACTTCTCAATTTTAATTAAAACTTATAAATTATTTCTTATAAAATATAATTAAATTAATTATAATTACATTTATATAATAATTTAAAAATATATACTCTTTTAAAAATAAAAATATATACATCTTGTATATTTATAACTGATATAATTGTTTTTAAAATAATTATAAAAATTTAAACCATTCAAAAAGTCTTGAAAATGGTGTTAAAAATAAAAATAATAAATATACATTAAAAATAAATGAAATTTGCAAAATAAAATTACCATATTAGAATATTTTTTTAGACCTTTCATATATAATATGAAATTTTTATTCAATTTGAAAGGTTTATGTTAAATCCATTGCTAGTATTATATATTTCCAATTTCATTATTTAAATTGAAAATATAGCAATTATTCTATTTCACTTTTTAATTAATTATTTAAAATGACCACATATTTTGATGTAATGATTAAAGCTAGGACATATAGGCATTAAAAATCATAAATACCTATAACTTATATGAGTGATAACATAAGTATAACTTGTATGATTTCCATAATATTTATATGATTTTTAGTGCTTAGATGTCATAGCTTTAGGAATGATTAATGATTGCTGTTTTGTTTAAAATATATTTTGTCCTCATAGTTAAGCTGTTCCATAACCTTGACTACCATAACGTATGGCAATTTGGAACCTTTCCCTGAGTTCTTCTCTTGTTGGATAATTTGGCAATTTTAGTAAATTAATACTGAAAATTAAAAATTGCATGTAAATAAAAGTTATTAATGTTAGAAATAATATTTGAAAAAATTTAAATAAAAAACAAAAGTTTCAACAAGTAATAGAAACTGTTATTGAAAACAACAAAATTACAGTTGCAATAACTAATATACATAGTAAAGTCAAGAATAAACCAAACTTTTAATATAACTTTTACTATGTTAAGAGTACAAGTATTTATAGATCACCACCTTCAAAATAGCATCTTCTATAGCTATATACTTCTGGCTAATGTTCATACCATTTGTCAAAGCAACTGGAAATCATTTCTTGTAATGTCTAAGGATGCTAGTTTGCTGCAGTTTTCACCTTGGCTTCTATTTGTTGTTCTTGGTCAGTAAATATCTAATCAAAAAAGGGCATAACCATATTTTCCCAATTTTCTTAGTCTCTAGACTTATCTGTTACCTAAAATGAAAGGGAAGTTGAAGAGATCCAGATTTTAACAAGCAGAAGAGTAAAAGTTGCATCAAAACCATTACAGGCTTCTAGAAATGCTTTGAGAAGTTGTATAACTCTAGCAAAAGTATGTTGCTGCAGAAGCCCATGCTTTGAAAACAGTGTAATTTTTTCTGTGTTGTGTAATAAAATCTGTATCAAACCTGGTTTATTTTTGGCTCTACTACTAAACTATGCATTTACTTATGTACATTATTGGACTGTGGAGAATCATCATATATATGTATTTGATAATTTAATTGAAAAATAAATTTAATTTTAGTATTAAATTGCATACTCCAAGTTTTTTGTAAACTGAGATATGCTTACAAAATTAGGATGTTTCTAACTTTAATGAGAGCAATAAATTTAATAGGAAATTTATGTTAATGAGTAATTTTATTCTCTTATTACAGAAAGATTTATTTTAAAAACTTAATAAAAAGTTTGATTATTTCATCTTTACCAAGTACTAGCTGATGGTAAAATATTTGGTCTGTAAGGGACTTCAGAAATAGAAAATAGTTGTGGTCCATCAACACCAGCTAATTGGGAAAATCCACCATGTGGTACTCGAGAACTTCCAGTTACAAACTGCAATAATTTAGCCCTGTCTTCTTGAGCCATATTCTTCACTTCTCCCCAAAACCACTATAAATTATAAACAGAAGAAACTAACTTAATAAACTATCATATTGGAGACTATAACTTTGTGTAAAACTCAATCTGTATGGAATAATTCACAAATTATTTTTTGTAATCTCTCAATATAAACACTTTATTTATGTGAAATTACAGTACAGTCGACCCCCCTATAATTACGGTCCCTATAATTACGATTCCTATAAAACTACGAAAAAATATATGTATTTTGGAAATGTTGAGTCGGATTAGTGTAGAATCGATTAATTTTATGGAAGAAAACCTTTCAATCAGCCGTAGTCCGTAAACTTGACACGTGTCGGGCTGTGATTGGAACGACTTGTAAGAAATCGGATTCCTAATAAATTGGAACGTATCTATATCTTATAGGGGGGTCGACTGTATTCATTTAAATATTTAAGATACTTTTCCTGAAATTTTTTATCAAAAAAATATATACAGTAGAGCATCGATTATCCGACTCAATTGGGGACTGGAGTTGGTCAGATAACTGAAAAAACGGATAATTGAAAAATATGAAAAAATACATTATTAGTATAGTATATTAGTATATCCCATGTAATTAGTATATCGCTATTAACCTACTTCACGTTGAATTTTCATCGATGTTAAGCCTAACAAAAATTTTTTAAAATAATAATAGTCACTATTGTATTGTTAAAAATTAGAAAATTAANCATTGCTCACTGAAACAAGATTTATTCTGCGAACAGCGAGAAACGAAACACAATTTGAAAACAAAAAACTGACAGAGTTAAACATCAAATACAAATTAATAAAATTAAGAACATATAAATTTGTATTATCTAATTAATCTACTAATTTGAATTACAATGTGAGAATTAACCACTTCTTCATAAATAAAATTTTTGCTGATTACAAGTATTTTCAGTTTAATTTAGATCATCTTCAAGTTCTCTATCTTTTGAATACATTAAAGAATTTGTTTCAGCATGAAGCTGATAAATATTTGAAAGATAAAGAATCTGAAGGTGGTCTAAATTAAACTAAAACTATTTGTACTTAAATAAAATTTTTGCTGATTATAACAATATGTTAAGATGATAATAAGAATTAAATTTTTTTATTTTTATTACTGAGTCTCAAAAGTATTTTATAGTATAATTAGCCCTTGTATGACATGACACTTCTACAATGAGGTTTCACTGTGCATTTTCGAACTGTGTTAGAGCAACTAACACTGTTCAAAAATTGGGGAATATCTTCCATACAGCATGGTTTCTGAAAGGTTTTGTTCTAACATGGTTTAAGAATTTGGAAAATCCTCTGTACAAAGTTTCACAATTTTTAAGCACAAACTCCATTATTCTATATTTTTTCTTCAAGTAAGCATGTGTGTTTGCCCACGGATTTTAGAATATTCAAATTTTCAAATCTTGGTTGCTTGTTGTTCTCTATTATATGTATTTTCTTAGCACAGTGTTGCCGTTGAGAACATATCACACAGGAACACTTTCAGAGGAAAAAGGTTGTTTTATTGGTGTAAACGTATATGCATTTCAGGCTTAACACCCCTCTTCAGTCCTATTATTACATATTTATCAGTAAATTGATTACAGGTTTACAAATTTATAGAATGCATTAAAAAAATTAGGATACACGTACAATGGTTTATATAATAAAACTTAATTACCTGAGATAGTAACAGTTAAACCAACATGACTTGTAAGAAGATATATATGTAGTTGAAAAAGGAAAAAGGAGCTAAAAGTTCTTTTGGCTCCACACATATATACATTAGGATAGTATAACATGTGCTAAAATAAAAAAGGGGTGAACTTAAATCTAAAATTAAGTATATATTAAGAGGTGGAATTTTTTAAAAATTGATAACGGAATATCCCGTAGGGTGTGAAATAATTCTGATGAGATGTACAGAGAACATAGACAAGATATGAGAGGTTAAAAAGAAATGAGTAATCCATGTAACATACACTGAAAGGTTGGTGCACTCTGTAAATTTACACACCTGTAATCAATTTACTGATAAATATGTAATAATAGGACTGAAGAGGGGTGTTAAGCCCGAAATGCATATCTGTTCACACCAATAAAACAACCTTTTTCCTCTGAAAGTGTTCCTGTGTGATATTTTTGCTATTTGCTCAACAGCAACATTGTGCTAAGAAAATACATTGAAATTTTCAGTTTGTTTTGTACTTTTTGTCAGATTTAATGAAAACTGATAGTGCAGTTTTTCCTTCTTCCTTGTTCTAGCTTTCCTATCAACAAGGTGTCATCATTGTTGCTTTCTGATTTACCTTTAAGACTGTCACTGTTTTGTTTTTATAGATCAATCTTCATACTTAGTAAACTTTATTTAAACATTTTAGGTAAGTGTTATTAAACTTTTTTTAACTGTACATTTGACTTGATAATTGAAAAATGTAAATATATAGTAAACAATGTAAATAGTAGAAACATCAACCTAAGAGGAAAAGCTTTAATATATAATATGCAAATATGCAGCAAGATACAGTTTATGGCATATTTTATCTCAATTCCCCACAATGTAATTAAAAAGATTGAATCATTAGGCTTTAAAACATTAATATGGAATAACAAATCAGATAATTAAAGAAACACATAATGGTTAATAAAGTACAGGATAGAGGAATAAACATGACCCATCCAGAGACAAAAATAAAAGCTAAAATTCTCAATCATTTAAAATAATTAATTCTGGGAGACAATAAGCTATGTGAACCATAGGCTACATACTGGATAGGAATGAAATTACAAAACAGCAATAAATCCTTAAACTCAAATCTAAGAATGAGAAACTAGATACCATCACCTTTCTATCAGGAACCATCCAAAATATTTACAGAATTTGTAAAAGGGCAAACAGACAGACTGAAAAAAAAAAACAACACCAAGTCCATCCATCTACCACACATTATTGAATAGAATAAAAGAAGAACCACATATTGTAAAAAAAAAAAAAAACCCAAATGTAAACCATAAGAAAAATGGTAGCTCATCAAAAAAATAAAATCCACTCCGAAAAATATTGATATGCACTGGTTAATGTCTCACGATCTCCTAGCTACTGGACACTTCCTTCACTCTCATCACATAGTATCTCAATCTCACTTGCTGTGCAAAGTGTGCAACAAGACAGAAACAACAAAACACCTCTTTTACAAATGCCAAAGAACCATGAGAATACACAAACACACTTCTTCAGAAATGCAAAAAATGTAAAAATCAAAAAATTTACTGTGAAGACAGCAACTTTCAAAGAAAAAGAAAACTGATGTGAACAATGTGAAACATTGCTCACTGAAACAAGATTTATTCTGCGAACAGCGAGAAACGAAACACAATTTGAAAACAAAAAACTGACAGAGTTAAACATCAAATACAAATTAAAATACAGACTAACAACAGTAGTAAAAATGTGAAGAATGAAGCTACATGAAGAGCATTTGAGAAAAAATGAAAAAACATATGACATACTGTAATGTATTATGTAACATGTTCATTAAAAACATGTAGAAATAACACAAACATGTAAAAATAAACATACAAAAATGTACATGAACATATACACAAACATGTAGAAATAAACATACAAAAATGTACATGAACATATACACAAACATGTAGAAATAAACATACAAAAATGTAAGCAAACCCTATGTAAACATAACATCAGTTATGCAATGAACAGAATACTTGTAATTAATTTCTGTAAATAAACTATTGTTTATTAAAAAAAAGTAATCATCAAGTAATGACAAATGAAATACAGCAGTATCTCATTACTTAAACTGTTCCAAACTCAAACAATTTGGTATTCGAACACAAATTCTGGTGGGAGAATTGCTTGGTAAACGACTGCAATTGAACAAACACGACCCACTTAAACAAACTTTTTATTAATAACATTTTTATTTTGTCATATNATGTAAACACAGTAGGCTAGAATTGTTTCGAGAATTTCCTGAAAATGTCTGTAGATGGCAATATATGCCATAGAACTCCATATTGCCTCAAACTGGCAGCATGACAGTGTCAAGCATCAGTCATTAGAAGCAGTACCATGGTAGACAGGCCATGGCTGAATAGGAAATTAGGCGATTCATCAGTTAACAAGGTCATGGATTCTGATTACCAACTGTCAGGCATTGATGTTTCAACCACAAAGTAAAACTGAGGTTAGTGTTGCTTGGCATTATCTTTATCCTAATACGGTGTTTGCACACAATCCACGACTCACTTTGATCTTGATTTAACCACACAGGCAGTCCACTTGAGAAGAACCCGGCTATTGCATGCAATGATAAAACTGACATAACTACTTGATAGGTCATGAACATCAACAAACAAAATGGAAGTTTTGGTTAGATATAAATACTTTTTCTTGCAATATATCTGATAATAGTCAGATCTCGTCGTCTCTCCAGTTATCTTTTTTATTTATCTGTCGATAGCCCGACATGTGTTCTGCAGCCATCTTGTTTCTTCTTGCACGTATGTATAAACTTTTTAAACAAACCACAAGATAACTGTCCTGATGGTTCCTGATAGCTATTTGTGCAATTGTGCTGATTATTTAATTGATATTCTAAACATCCCCATTTCACTCATCTTGTTAAAAAAACAAATAACCTGTGAGTACTTTCCTGCTTTTCTGTAAATCACCTATATTGCAATTGACCTGTGTAGATGAGGCCTAACATTGGACTTGTCAGAGGAAAACTCTATTAATAAAGATATTAAAACTCACTCTCTTGGAAGTAATAATAGCTATCAGAGATATAATACAGCCTACTGGGAATAAGTATGTTGTATATAAAGCAACATTATCTTGAACTGCTACTACAAAGAATCACAGAAGTATACTTAGATAACATGAGATAAACTGGAAAACCAGGAACTAAAGTATTTGATTTTGAAACAGATTCAAATACTAGGCAACAACAGTAGTCACAAGATAAAAACAAATAAAACTCAACAGTTATTCTTGTTCAGGTTTAACTTTTTTATTGAACATTATCCTGTATACCACTGGTTTGCATATGCCAGTGGTCAAGGACTATTGCATTTTTTTCAGTAGCCTACCCAAATGCAAGCCATCAGCCATGTAAATGACCCAAACTTATAAATTTCTGGCTATATCCCTGTTTTGTATATGCTATAACAATCACAGAACATTAAAAGAAATATATAACTTTTTATCTAAATCAGATATTTCTTACATTTATAATAATTATTTTTCAGTTTATGTTTATGTAAAATAAAACATTACATTCATCTTATTTTATATAATTAAAATATATACAATGCAATATGCATTTCTATGTGTCTCTTTATCCTTACAGGCCATTTGAGACATAAAACTTGTATGGTATAATGATAATGATAGTGAAGAATCAGTATAATGTGTAAGTATCACAAATCACAATATTCAAACCTTTTACAAAACTACATATGCACACCAAGTCCTCATTTTATATTTATTTATTTTTTTTAAATGTTTATAGTAGTAAATTTAAAAATAAACATCCAATCTTCAATTATATCCAACAAATTTTTCATATGATAAAAATATACTAAACTGATTTTGAGTTTAAAATCAATAATTACTGCCTTTAGGCCTGGCCTTGAAAAAGATAATTTGATATTTTATATCAGATTATAATTTGCATTCAGAATACATCAGGAGGATTCTAAATCAGATTATATACTTTACTCAATATTGGAACTAAATTATAGGGAGGAAGGAAAAAAAACTTATTTTCAAAAGGCTTTACATTTTATAATTTATTTTTATTAATAATATCCCTTTTTACCTAAGCAGACTTAGTGTACTTCAATTAATTATTATATACATTTATTTTTATTATAAGAAGGAAAATNGGTTTGTATATATATATATATAAATGGACGTATGTGTCTCTATATTTCACTTTTTAGCCAAAACTACACATTGCACATGAATGGTGTTTGTATGTGGTAGTAGCCCCAAGTCTCCATTCGTGCACTATGGTGGTTGCGTCTTGATAGCTATAAGGGTGCGGGAGATATGGGGTTGAAAGTGGTTGACTTCAAAGATGTGTAACAATGGAAGTGTCAACAGTGGAAGTGTTAACAATGGAAGTGTTGAGTAACAAAGGAAGTGTTAATATAAAGTGGCATGAAAGATTTACATGCGGTTTTTTGCGTTTTTGCGGGTCCTTGCAGCTAGATTCTAGATTATAGTCTTTTATATATAAAAAAACTATTACATACAAATAAAAACCCAGCGAAGCAGGTCCTTGCAGTTAGTAACTAATAAAAATTTACTTGTGAAGTAGCTATTAAACAAATTAACAAAACTAAACTTATTACCACATTTTATGGTATGTAAGATACAACTTTTATAAAAATGTTTCATAACAAAATCACACCCTGCATCTTATGTGTGAAGTTACAACCTCCGATAAACTAATGAATTTCTCAAATGGTCTCCAGTAAACTACCAATAACCTGTATCTGGCCCAACTCTTGAATAAAAATTATTACTGATTAATTAAACATATTTTAATCATTATCATTATTTTTTGCAATAGCTAAGCAGATTTTGCATATATTCATGTTGAATATTTTCATGGTAAATTTTAATTGAGGGGTTGCAGCAAGATAGTGCCAAGCCACAGTTTTGGTCAAATTGAACTAATCACTAACATACCAACAACTGCCGTAAATCATCGGGCTATAATTTACGGCAGTTGTTGAACTAATCACACCATCTGCATGTAAACACAGTAGGCTAGAATTGTTTCGAGAATTTCCTGAAAATGTCTGTAGATGGCAATATATGCCATAGAACTCCATATTGCCTCAAACTGGCAGCATGACAGTGTCAAGCATCAGTCATTAGAAGCAGTACCATGGTAGACAGGCCATGGCTGAATAGGAAATTAGGCGATTCATCAGTTAACAAGGTCATGGATTCTGATTACCAACTGTCAGGCATTGATGTTTCAACCACAAAGTAAAACTGAGGTTAGTGTTGCTTGGCATTATCTTTATCCTAATACGGTGTTTGCACACAATCCACGACTCACTTTGATCTTGATTTAACCACACAGGCAGTCCACTTGAGAAGAACCCGGCTATTGCATGCAATGATAAAACTGACATAACTACTTGATAGGTCATGAACATCAACAAACAAAATGGAAGTTTTGGTTAGATATAAATACTTTTTCTTGCAATATATCTGATAATAGTCAGATCTCATTGTCTCTCTAAATATCTTTTTTATTTATCTGTCGATAGCCCGACATGTGTTCTGCAGCCATCTTGTTTCTTCTTGCACGTATGGGATTGTAGGAACTCTCTTATGACTGGATCTAGTTTCACAAACTCTCAAATTGATCGTGATTGAACCTCATTTCAGTAGAAATTGAAACAGTCAAGAGAGGTTGCACCACAGCACCAGTCACTGATCTTATCACAATCTAGATTGAAATACTCAGTGAGAACGGGGTATAACATATGACTTTTCATATTTCATCAGCATGCAATCCCACTTCTTTTTCACAAATGAAATTAATTTTCTATTGTAATTGACGTAATTGTGGTTATTTTGAATAGAAATGAGTTAGTTAACCTATCCTATGTTGAAATTTTTCTCCATTGCTGTGTGGCCGCCATGTTGAATTTTTGTCAATGTTAAGCCTAATGAAAAAAATTTTTTTAAAATAATAATTGTGGCTACTGTATCATTCAAAATTACTTTTTTATTTTGCACAAACAAAATAAATATATTGAAAAATATAAAAACAAAAAAATTATATTTCAAAAGTTTGTTTTAATATAAAAATTATGATGCATAACAACATCTAGTATCAAAAACATTCTGATGCAGAAACGAGTATATTTGGGGTCAACAGGTCAGGTCAAATGAGGTCAACACAAAAATGGGAACAACTTGAAACAGGTTAATATTAAGTGTGTAAACAAAACAAATATGGTTTGACATTGTTTTTCCCATATTTACAAAACTCAAATATTGAGTTTTTCTTCAACACTCTCTGGCATTATCTGATTTATACAAAACAGTTATCTGAGATTAAACATCATTACCTTATTTCTGGCCATTCATTTCTATCAATTTTTCCAAGATTGAAAAGTACCAAAAGGTGCCATCCACTTGTATTTGGTATTGCAGATTGGAAGAAAACTCAAGATTGCAGGATACAGTAAAAATTCTGTGTTCTCTCTAAATAGTGGAAATGAGGCTTGACACTATCTTGCCTTGACCTCCTCAATTGTAAAATTACTTCTTTTAAACTCTTCTTTTTCCCTGATAAATAAGTATCCATTCTAATTTTATTTATTTTTTGGTCAGAATATTGTTAAAAAAAAATTTGAAACCAAATGCTAAAGACACAGAATGGCTTAAATTAAAATATAGTAGATACTTTTTTCTTAAATACTCTATGCTGAAATGGGAGTATTTTATAAGTTTATGTATCTTATATGCCAAAAATACAGTAAGTCAGGAATTGGCAACCTTTCAGCAATATTGTGCTGAACCTAAGTTATAGTGCTATTCTGGGTGCAGACATATATAACAAAATTGGTAGAATCATATTATCAAAATTAGTCTGGTTATAATGGACTTCAAAAATATATAATTTGAAGTTAAGTTATAAATTGAATTATGTTTGTACATGTGAAGTGCATGCACAACATGTGGATGGTGACACAGAATGCAAATGCATGATTATAATATAAAAATACAAGCAAGAAATTCATTAATAATGTACCATGGCTTACACTAAACTATGGCTTCCATTTAAATGTGTAATTAACAATTAAAACATAATTTTTACTACATTTCTATTCAACCATACTGAAAATTGTCCCACTACAGAGTTTGGCAATCTATGGCATGCAAGTTATTCAAATTTTCACAAGAAAGCTATAATTTTATATACAATATACAGGACAGTTATACAGTAGAGCATCGATTATCCAACCCCCGATTAACAGTCACATCGGTTAACTGGCCATTCTAGTCGGCAAATTTCAAATGCCCGCTAGTGATGTGGCACTACAATATTTGGCTATGTCTTGGCTACTTTAATATTATTTTTGTTAAATTTTTGCATGTTTTAGCTGGCAACACTGGCTTGACCATTGAAGGGAGGCCAGTATTTAAACGAGACTTAATTTTCTAATTATGAATGGTTGTTTGTTTTGTGAGCAATAAAATAATTTAAAAATAATTTTTAACAATACAATAGCGACAATTATTATTTTAAAAAAATATTTGTTAGGCTTAACATTGATGAAAATTCAACACAAAGTTGGTTAATAGCAATATACTAATATACTAATTACATGGGCTATACGAGGTCTGTTCAAAAAGTATCGGACCTTTTTTTCCGTATACACCAATGATGCGCAAGAAGCCTCCTTCAGTGGAGTTGTGGAGGGGACAGTCATGCACAGCCCTGAATTTTTTCCTGCCTGCAGGAAGCATCAGTCGTTGGCAATCGGCCTATGAGTAAGGTCATGTAGTGCGCTCTCGTCGGATTCCACTAAGCTGGAAAATGACTGAACAACATGAGCAGCAATATTACATCAAATTTTGCCAAAAACCTTGGCGATACCCAAGCGTAAACCATTCGCAAGATTCAGCAGGCTTCTGGGGACGATCCTCAAAGCCAAAAAAAGAGTGGCAGGTCCGCAGCAATATCAAAGGTCATGTTGACAGTTTTTTCGACTCTTGTGGGGTGGTGTATCATGAGTATGCACCATAAGGCCAAACCATCGCAAAGGAGTACTACCAGGAGGTCCTTCATCATCTTTCCGATACAGTGCGACGCAAACGACCGGATCTGTGGTCAATCAAAACTTGGCAGCTCCATGATAACACATCATGATAACACATCCGCCCATTCTGCGCATCTGATTCGGGCTTTTGTCGCCAAACACAACACTCCTGTGGTTCGTCATGCTCCGTACTCTCCCTACATGGCTTCGTGTGACTTTTGGCTATTTCCCAAGCTGAAAATGCCACTAAAAGGAACCCGAATTGAGTCGAGAGAAGACATCATGCAGAATCCGATGGACCAGCTGATGGCCATTCCAAAAGATGCATTCCAGCAGTGTTTCCAGCAATGGCAGGAACGCTGTGTGAAGTGTATACATTATCAAGGCGACTACTTTGAAGGGGATTAGGGTTTTGTACCACAAAATCAATAAATTTATTTTTGCCGACCAAAGGTCCGATACTTTTTGAACACACCACATACTAATATACTATACTAATAATGTATTTTTTTCCCTTCTTTTCAGTTATCCAATTTTTTCAGTTATCTGACCAACCTGAGTCCCCAATTGAGTCAGATAATCAATGCTCTACTGTAATTAAATAGGGAGGTGTTTATAGCTCTGTATAAACACCTCCATAAGAACTAATGGACCAAATGCAACCAAATTTGGTATGCATACTTTCTTAACCATGAGATTTCGATTTTGCAAATAAAAATTTACAAACAAGTCATACAGCCAAAATTGATAAATACAAAAACTAGCAAACAAGGTCAAAAACCTATGGAAACTGGAAGGAGCATATATCTGCCCCATAGCTCTATCCTTCACAGGTGTAATCCCAATAACTTTACAAACTCATTTGAAGGCCTTAAATGCCAAACATTTCCTTATAAGATTCAAAAAGCCATCATTCTGAATGAATACTAAAGTAACACTAAGTGCTTTTTGAGATACTGTAGCTTGGTACTGTATTTGTATTGGAACTAAGTTCCAATACAAATACAGTAGAGCAATTTCCAAGTTGCATCAACCCGAATCATGATGTGTATTCTATCCCTATTTTTGTGTATCATAAGTATATATCAACGTGTACTTATCCTGCTTTCTGTGCTCCCAAGATCACCATTAGTTGGCAAGTTGCTTTATGACCACTCTATATATAAATACAGTAGAGCGTCAATTATCCGAAAGTCAATCATCTGAAACGTCAATCATCCGAAAGAATTCCAGTCGGCAAATTTAAATTTTCGCCAGTGCTGTGGCGCTGCAATCTTTGGCTATGTCTTGGGCTACTCAAATATTTTACGTTTTTGATACTAAATTAACTTCTGAAGTATAATTTTTTATTGTTTTTATATTTTTCAATATATTTATTTTGTTTGTACAAAATAAAAAAATAATTTTTAATGATACAATAATCTTCATCAACGAAAATTCAACACGAAGCAACACGCAATGGAGAAAAATGTCAAGATGGGATAAATTAATATATTTTTTCGTACATAGTCGGTTATCCGAAACATCGATCTTCCGAACAACCCCAGTCCCCAATTGGTTCGGATAATCGACGCTGTACTGTATATGTTCTTTCATGATCTTTTCAGCTTTTCTAAGTCAATAATTTATCAAAAGATTGTAAAATAAAATATTCATTAAATAAAATTCAGCATTAAGTAATAACATTGTGTCATATTTAAATAAAATTTGAAAATTAAATTAATCTTTGATTACCTTATTTTCTTCTGTTACAGGAATTTTATTTCCTCCTGGTTTTAATTCAAATTCTTGCATTTGACCAAAAACATCTGTTTCCACAGAAAATGTAAGATCCAAACAAAACTCAGAAATGTCATGATCCAATAACCATTGCAAATTTTTTGCATATTCCAAATCAATTGATGCAACATCCCAAAAATTAACTGGAATTCCAAGTATGTGTTTATAAAAAGATCTAGTAAAGCTTACATTCAGAACCTATAAAATATTTAAAATGTATCTATGCATGAAATTACAATTTAATAAAGTTTAAACATTTTTGTGTTTAATGAAAATGTATCTTACAATTTCCATTAACTGCAATTAAAAGCTAATATATAGTCTATCATCTAAATAATAAAAAATTATTTTTAATTATAAATTGCAAAATGTAATATGCAAATGGATAAAAAAATTAATTTTATCATAACGAAATTATTTATTTCATTAGTGATTAGTGTCATAGTATATAAAATAAATCTATTAATTTAAAAATTGTAAATTAATTACACAAATTTTAAAATATGTTGAAGTATACAATTATTTATCTATTAGTAATTCATTCTAATTCTGAGAAATGTTCTTAGCAACAATCACACCAAAATAATAAATATTTTACATATTATCACATATAATTTTCTATAACACTTTTAATACATAAAATACTTAAGTATTTGAAAGATATAAAAGTATTCTTTATGGAAATTATTCATTATATATTTCAAAATAAAAAACTACAGGTAACCCCCGTATAACACAGCACTTCTATAGCACGGATTCGCTCTAACACGGTTCGAGAATTGGTACCATCCCCCGTATAACATGGTACTTTTATAGCACGGATTCACTCTGACACGGTTCGAGAATTGGGTAAAACCCTCGTACAACAGGAAATGTAATAAATTTTTACATACTTAAGTAATAATAGTTCACGAAAATTATTATTTTCGTGAACTATTAGTACTTAAGTATGTAAATTTTCTCTTCTCGCCTTCTGTCGATACACGTGGTCCTTCTCGAAACTTGTTTCAATGTTGCCAGATCGCGACGCTTCTGCTTCTGATGTTGCCGAATGTTTTTCCCTTATTCCATACTTGCTTTATTCTTCATAAGTGCTTAGCACCATATAAGGAAATTTATAAAGACCTTTTAACTAGAAGCAAGCAATCTAAAATTACATACATTTTGCAAAAGGTAAAGCATGGATCTGAAGATAATGCAGAAAAATGCTCAGAGGATAAGGATAACTTGCCAAAAAGAAAACGCTCTCGGTTAATTAATAGTGTTTTTAGTGATGACGAAGAAAACATTGTTTAATTTATATTAATATGTATCACTTAAAAAAATTTTAATGAAGATATTTATCTTAATTATGAAAATATACTAGCATGTTTTTTAATTTTTGGAACGTAACCCTCCTTTTCGTATTAGTTCTTTGTTTCGTATAACACGGATTCGCATAACACGGCAATTTTTTTGGAACGTAACTACCGTGTTATACGGGGGTTACCTGTATTCCAAATTTCAGTAATTACTTACAAAATTATTTTAAAGATTTATTTTAAAAAGAAAAGCTATTTTATTAATAGATTAATCAGTTTCTATTTCAATAAAATTGGAAAAATTAATCATGATGATTCAAACACATTTTGAAAAACTGATTATATTTAATTTCATTGAAAAAATTTTATGTGCAATTGTTACAAATACATTTTCTATGAATGCAAAAATTTTAGTAATTTTTAACAAATTTGTTTGTGATATAACTATAAAATAACCGAAAAAAACATTTCATTTTCAAATGTCAAAAATTATTCAAAAGTCAGTCAAAAATCAATAATTTGATCATTTCTATTTTAAGAAAACCTTTAATTTTTTAAAATTATTTTTCCTAAAATTATTATTTCTCAAGGAATGTAAAGTGGATACTATAAACAGCAGTTTATATAAACTATTTTATTAAACTTAGATACTGTATATGAAAATTAATTGTTATACTAACATTAAAATATTAAACTGCCTTGAATCATTAGTGTAACATAAATTTTTATATACAGTACACTGATATGTAAATGCACTCATTCATACCACTGTTTATCTTTTTTGTCATTTTAATAAACTTTTAGAACGTGATTATATAGCTCCCTTTAAAAGCTTGAAGCTTTCTTATGTGACTTTATAACAATATGGTTGGCACAGTTTAACCCAAAAGGTCCTTGTGCCATAAAAAGCTAACCAACTAACCATAATCACTTTTATTATAATAATAAAAAAGTTTTAACTGATTAAATTTATAGATGAACACAATTTTTAACAAATAATATGTACTGCAAATATAAAATTAATGCTGAAATTTGCAGAATTAAGAATTATAGTTTATGAATTATAACACTTGATACTAAGATAAAAGAAAAATGGTAATCAACAAGACTGTACTTTTGTTGTCTAGAAAGTAGTTGTGACAATACAATACTGCCATTTCTCCCAAATTCTTTAGAAGGGTTAACTTATTTCCTAACAGTATTTAAACATATGCACTAGTTTCAAGAAAAATATCACCTGTACAGAAAATCTAAAAAGTAGCTTTTAATAAACTAGAATTAAATTAGATATATTCTCAAACAATTATGCAAAAACATTTCAAGATGCAGATACGCTTCCACTTTCTTCACATTAGGTAAAAAAACAAGAAGCAACCAGTATCATCTGGCAAATTTTTAGAATCAGCCAAAATTCAATATTGTGTTACTTACAAGGAAGAAAAAAAATTAATTTCTAAGGGCAATTATTCTTACAGAAAATATAACAATGATTTTTAAATAAAAACTTAAAAGTTCTATTGATACATTGATCTAACTTGATGATAGTTAATAAACTAAGTGCTGATTAACAAGTGGTAGCTCATAGAGAGTAGAAGGCCTTAAAGGTCAAAAACATTCATTTATTTAGTTAATTAAAACTATTTGCTGGTTTTGAAAACCTGTGGTTTTTTTAGAATAAGACAATTAAAATGCATTCTGTGGGTGCAAGATTTTTATAAATTGTTTTCCTCTGTGTACCACACTACATATCTTTCAGAATTTTCAATATATGTCTTTGAAAACATAAAATGAATTAACATAAATTATTAGTGTCTTGAGCAAATATGATTTAAGAAGGTTTACCAAAAATAATGTCTCTATTTTTGTTCTGATAGGAAAATATGTATGTAAATAAATGAAGTGTGACATCAGGAATTTTTGAGACTTCCTGCTTATAAGCTGATAGTTTTACTTTTGTCAATCAATTGTTGAAATGTAAACAACTCTGACATGCATATGAAGCAGCATTACATGATGTGTTCCTGATAAGTGAGAACATTGCACCAGTTGAGATTCAATGACATTTACAATACTTTATGCAGACTAATACAGATGATTTCAATACTTATTAGACATTTGGTTAGGCATGTAGTGAAAAAGGAAATGGCTTAAAATATAGTCAAGATTCAAATACTCTAACACAGCAGAACAGAAGCTAATAAGATTTAGTAGGACAAGTTTCATTCATCATCCCCACTTTGGTGTGATGATGGATGGTACAAGAGCAATATTTCTCTAGAAGCATAAAGTAAAAATAAATGTCAGCAAGTGGCTTAGAATGTTAGCAGCTTTTATAAGAGGGAATATGAGTGTCATGTTAAATGCTAGAAAAGTAAGTGAAACATGAAGGAGACTATGTAGAAAAATAAAAACAAGTCAATAAAAAACTGACTAATGATGTAGAGTAGTGGCATTCAATCTTTCCTAATGAGCTACTTTTTTTTATATCAAGTTATTCAACAATCTTCTCTCTTAAAAAATATATTATTTCAATTAATTCTAAAAGTCATTATTTTATTCACTAATTTTCATTTATTTGTCACTAGTCTACTTTGTCACTAAATAGCATTTTTTGATGCTATCTATCATAAATCACTAAGCTGACAACTTGTACCAACCCAAGTTCAAAAGTGATTTGATGGTACTTTCAATGAAATTACAAGTTAATCCAATCATACATGAATGCATCTTAACAGATTATTAAAATCAATAAAAAATATTATTTTTTTAAGAAAGTAATCTGACTTACAAGAAACAAATTCAACATCATAAATATATTTAAAATGTATTTGCACTACTTGAAAATGATACTAAATATTATTATAAGTCATATAAATAATAACAAATTATATATTGCTATTTTTTCTAATTTATTAAATTGTAGTTCAGTGCATAAAACAGATGGTTGACCAACAATCGCTTCAAAGTTGATCACAACTGATTGAATGTATTTTCTTAGCTAAAAGTTTTCCAGAAAAAAATTGGAAGCAATAATTTTGAACCAATCCTTCAATATTACATGTATTGGATTAATAATTAACTTTTAATTTTCTAATAAGTAAAATTATAGTGGCATATTTCTATATTAATCAAACTTCTTAAATTTTGACCATTAACTTAATAAAATAATTTATTTTATTTCAGTAAGTTTTGTTATACCTGTTTATAATATAGAGCAAGTCCCAGTATCTGACCAGCAAACTGAAAATAAGTCAAATGATCAGGATTTATTGAAGAATTACTATTTGGTTGAAATGTTGATCCATCAGAACTTTGTGTAAAAAGTGCATAATCTGGATTTAAGATTTCTTTTGATAATATATCAAACCATTCTCTAACTACACCTTGACCCATTCCATCTTCTCCTTCAAATATAACAGAAAGTCCTTTTTTTAACTTTTCTGGTGGAACTCGAAGAACTGCTTCACAGCTACTATTAAAAAGATCAGCTAAACACAAAAATAAAAAATAAATTTATAAAAATATTTTAAAATATAAAATCACATATTTATCTATTCACCTCTTGAAATCCTAAGTACAGAATCATTCTGAGCAGAATAAACTAAAGTTCTTTCAGTTTCATGTGATCTTAAATGTTCATTAAACCATTGCTTTCTAGCTGAAAATGGTTGTGACCTGACTAAATGAAGAAACCTGGACATTAGTTCTGGACATTCTAGTAAAAAACTGAAATAGTCAAATATAACTGTGGGATTCCGAACAACTAAAAATTTCAAAACTGTGTCATGTCGGCACACAAAATCAATGAACCTAGGTGAAGTCATTTCCAAGCTAAAAAGAAAAGAAAAAAAAATAGAAATAAAAAATAATAAACATAATACTAATTTATTAAAACATCAAAGTTTATTAAAATTTTTTAAAATTTATTTTTGTTAATAATTAATTTAATAAATTTACTATACATTAAAAGTTATTGAATAACAGTCTAAAATAATAATAAAAATTAATTAGAATTATTATAGTTATTCCACTCAAAACTGGCCATCTGCTAACAGATACACACAGTACACAAAACTTTCTCATTAATTATCAGTAAAGACACATAATTTTCATTTAAAAATTAATAAATTTCTAATATTACAGTATTTCTTTTAGTAAATTTTCTAAAATAAAAATAATTTCATATAATCTAGATTTTTTACAAGTTCTTTCAAACTGATTCTAATCAGGGCAGCTAAGATAAAAATTTGATAATTAGAAAACAATTATATATTTTTATTACATATGAATTTCTAAGAAAGACATAGAAATCATTGATATGTATAGACACACTGAACAGCTAAATACAAAAACAACTTCAATTGTTTTAATAAAAATTTATTTCTCATCTATACTTTAAAGTCTATTTCACAGCATAATTTGTAGACTGATTACTTTTATTGCTGGAGACCTACAGAAGACATTTTGTAAAAAAAACGTCTTCAAACTTTATCTCCTCTTTTCCAAATTAATCACATCCACATTAAAAATGTACCAATTTTATTTGTGATTTAATTTGAGAAAAAATAAAATATCTAGAAAATTTTAAGTTAAGTATAACAAGTGATTTTTTTTCTATTTTTAGTTCTGGTTTACTAAACCAGAACTAAAAAATAAAATCAACCTCACAAATATATTGCCATTCTGATTATTATTATATGTAAAAAAAAACAAAGTAGGAGAAAGATGATTTTAATTACAAAAGAAGATTTAAAATAAACACTTCTTTCCATTTTATATTTTAAAATTAGATTTATATTTTAACAGTGCTGTAATCATTAAAACAATGAACTTACTTTTCTGGAGTGCGACAACCACAGTACCAATAAAAAGCTTGAATAACAGCACAAAGACGAGAAGCAGTTGCATTAATGACATCATCATCTGCAGATTTTTTTACAAAATTAAGTTTTTCACTTGATTTAGAATCTAGATTTTCTTCTACATTCTCAAAATTTGAAACAGGCAATTGCTGTTCACATAAATCACTAACTTCTTTTTTATTTGATAAATGGCAAAGATGTAATCGATCATTCATATCATTTGAATGAGAACAATGGCAATTATTTGTACATTTTGTACACTGTTTTGATTCTTTATGTTCTGTAAATATTTTACAACTGCATGGCAAATCTATATTCATATTCTTGGAATACTCTTTAGCTTCTTTAGAAAATTCAAAAGAATTACTATTTTTTACACTATAATTAATCTTTTCTTCATCTGAAGAAGTATGTGAACTATGATTGACTTTTTCTCTCCATTCAGATTGTTTTTCTTCACTGGAAGTTCTGAAAGGATTCTCTTCAATTTCTGTTTCAGTTAAATAATTACAAGAATTTGATATTTGGCAACAATGATGATTATCATAATCTTCACTTCTTTGTTTACTTTTACCTATTTCACTTGCAGTTTGTGCATTATCATCAGTATGATAATTGCTTGAATTTTTGCAGATATTACAATTTATTGCTGCATCACTATAAGCTGCAACAATACCATTTTTTGGTGATTTATGCTTACAATTAGATTCATTAACACAAGGAATTCCTGTATTACATAATTCTGAAAATGAAAAACTAAACTGATTTTCAAATTCATAAGTAATTGGTGGAGGAGATAAACATGCTCCTTTTAAATCTTGTTCAATAGGATTGCACATGATATTTTCTACTTCTGTGTCTAATATCCTCATCCATTCTTCTAATGAATTCCACAGAATTTCTGTAGATTTAAAAATAGTATTGCTTTCAGGACTTGCATTTGGAGAAGTAAATACTGATGTTGCAGGCACAGGTATCAGTTCTCTGTACAGTTTACACAATACACGGACACATCGCAGAAAATTAGCTGCCTAAAATAAGAAATAATCAATATTAGCAAAAAAATTATTTAAAATTTTATTTTAATCATAAGAAACTCATTTATATAAAAATGTAAAAATTCTTTAAATTACTATAATTTTAACTATGTATAAATATATATATCAGAATCATCACTTTTTGTCATTTCATTCAACTAACACTCAATGGCATGCATAACTGTAATGTTGAGACACTGCAAAAAAATTCTGGGACCCCATGAATGTAAGAAAAAACTGAAAATTACAATCTTTTCAATAATCATCTAATATTGCATGAAAACAAAACTTATAAGTTGAGCTGAATTAATTAATATTCATTGGACACTATTTGATACTATATTAATATTTTTAAATTGTATGCAGATTTTTAAAAAATATTTAAGCAGCATGGGAATTCTGCATTGAAGGGCTTTGTGGAGTCTATGCTGCTGTTAACATTACTGATTCATTTTTATCATCATTACAATCTATTTATTCATAGCATCAATGTGTTTTGTTGGTTTAATTTTTGTCTAAATGAAAACATTGTTTCATGTCAACATTGTTTCATGGAACCTGTTTCTAATGTGTCATTAATTAACCATTGTTTATATTCTTATCATTAAATAATTCATACTTTTCTTCTGTACAGAATCAACAATCGTGCACTTGAATCTTTGATAACCGTGATTAGATCTTCATTGATTCATTTTCATTGCAGTGGTTTCAGAAACAATATCTGACAAAACAATAGATTCCATATACATCTGAAAATCTATAAAAAAAGTTTGAAGATTTTGATTAAAATAATAATTATATTAAAACATTTCTACTGTTTTTTATTATATAAAAAACACAATTATATCTTGTTTGAAATCCATAGAATACTTGTTATCAAATTAAGATACTTCAATTAATTTTTTATAGATCTATTTTGTTTTATATAGCAAATTAAGCTTAAAAAGATAGCTATTCATTTTTAATTTTTCAAAATATTAAATGGATATTTACTTGCAATGTGAAATTACTGGAAACACTCAAAAGTTTATGGCCAGCATGTGATACCAGATCTGAGAGACCTTGGAGAATATGTACTCTTTGCCAATCTCCTAAATGACATAAGTAACGAAGAACCTTCAGTAATGTATCTTCAGTTATTTCTGGTCTTTGGGCCATTTGAATAAGTGATTCATACAATTCTGGCATATAACTAAGTAGAACTTCTGCAGTTTCTCCATAACCACCCTATAAAAAACATACATATGTTTTCATTTTTTAATCATGCATTTTTATAATATAAAGGGAGAGGAATTATGATCAACCAAGTTGGGACTATTTTTTTTCCAAGAATGACTAAACTATCATTTTGACCTAGAATGTAGGTGATAACTTAGTCATTTCTTGGAAAAATAAAAAGATTGGAGTTGATAAAAAATAATAGTCCAAATTTGGTTGGCCATAATGGGGCTCCCTATTTTAATTATTCTGTTATAAATTTTTAGATTATTTATGAGAAGCAATCAGAAAACGTTTCCCTAATTTATCTACAGAAGACAAAGTTCCATTGTTGTAAACTGATGATCTTAAAGTGGCAAAAATGCTTATCTTTATTTTTCCATGTACTTCTCACTATAAATATAAAACAAACACCTTTCTCTATTCTAACCTTCTCTGGAATAAAGAAAGGTGTTTGTTTTATATTTATATAATACTTCCAGTAAGAATTTAGTTATTTATTCTTCTCACTATAACTCAGACTATTGTCACAGTATGGGTTTTTCAATCCCTGATGTGCAGAAGTCCAGGCCTTGCTGTCATAGCCACATACTTGAAGCATGTTTGCACCCATCATCACACAAAGAGGTGACCAGTCATGTGTTCTTTTAAGAAACAAATGAAAATTATTTAGTGCCAAATCTAAGCTGTAGCATGAATGCTCCAAAACAATCCACTAGAAGATGTGCATTAATTCCTGTATGCTCTGTGTAGTGTGAGGCCAGGCTTTGTCATGGGAGGATCACACCATCTGTCAAAAGACCAGGATGTTTCTTCCTGACAGTTTCTCACAATTTTTTGAGTGTTGTGCATTATGTCTTTGATGTGGGACCACTTCTCCAAGTGGTCTGCTATTTTGAGCTCCACAGTGCATAACTAAAATGTCATCATTCCACTCAACCATCTTAGAAATAACTGGTGTCAATAGTACTTAAAAACAGTATATTTTTTCCAAGCAGAGAAACTTTTTCTGATCATCTCTCATATATACAAACAATTATATATATACAAGGAGTAATGTTATATCATAAGAGATACTATAAAATTAAAATATAGATACTAAATAAACATTTGAATCTTATTTCTCTTTTATTACTATATTATATTTATGATATAAAAATATCATTGTGCAAAATTTTTTATTAATACATCTTTTTAGCATCTATATAATATAATTTCTATACACATAATTTTTCTTAATAAAAAATTTATTATTATGAAATTATAGATACTTTTATATTAATTAATATTAGTTTCAAAAATGTATATATAACTATCAACAATATTAATTATTATAAATGAAAATTCATCATAGTTATTTACTCTCTTAAATTCTTCAATTTATATTTTTCACTGTGGAACATTTCAAGTCAAATATATTTTTTAAGTTCAAAACTTATGATTTAATAAACATAAAAATATATGTTTTAAAAATTTTTTTAGTAATTAAAAAATAAAATAAAACAAACCAGCACACAAAGATCTAATGGTGTTTTTCCAGAATAGTCAGCAGTGAATTTCGCTCCTCGAGAAAGCAATATTTGAGCAGTGTCACGTTGCCCATGCCTAAAAATAATTACTGATATAAACATACTATTTACTATATTAAATCAATGGTTTTATTTATTTTTATAAAATAAAAATATGTATTATACAACTAGGAAAAAAACAAATTATTTATTAAATAAAATCTATAATAAATATATATGTAATATATATACAGACATAATTACAAATAAAAGATATTCATGGATATACTTAAAAAATAATAATATAGAGGTTGCGTCCGACGTTTTCAATGCCTAAATGTGTATTTCGGATGTTCAGCACCACCTTTCTGTAAGCCTAGATGTTTGACAAATGGCGTTTGGAATGTCAGTGGAATCATGCTTGACATTCCAAATGCCATTGTCAAACTTCTAGGCTTACAGAAAGGTGGTGCTGAACATCCGAAATATACATTTAGGCGTTGAAAACGTCGGCCGCAACCTCTCTAATAATAAATAGTTTAACTAATATTGTATTATATACCATGGGGATTTAGTATAGAGATGAGATATTCCCCCTTTAGCACAATTAATGGGAAGCTTTTGAAAAAGAGAGATATGTTCAATTAAATCAAAAAAAATTCATAAGATAATAAATACTATTTTTATTTATTTATTTAACAATCCAGACTTAGAATCATTATGCCATTACATTACAAGTCAATCTTTTTTTAAAACAAAAAACTTAAAATTCAAGCTTTATCCACACATTTTAGAAAAAGTGAGAAAAAACTTTAGGATTTTACTTTAGCCAAATAATCTGTAGAATTTCTAATGCAAGTTGGATATATTAAGGAATTTTTTGTAAAATCATCTGAAATTTATTATTTCTTTACTATACAAAAATGAGGTGAAGAATAAATGTTGCAAGTTCACCAAAACATTTTCAGATTTGGTTAAAAAATCATAGCCTTAAAGCTAAAAATTGCAGTTTTAAAATTACAAAAAGAAGTTTTTTGATTTCAGAATATGTATATAGATCTTAGACTTAAATAGTATATATCAAGAGTTGATCATAATAATAAATACAATTGAAGAAAGGATAAAAAGATTCTCTAGCAAAGTATTTAAGTTATTTTTTTTTTGGTGGCTCAGCTTAAAATAAAAATTAATGTTACTTACATGATCCTGTGTGTGTGCTCAAAAGTATTTTTAAGACATGTATTTGATTGCCAGATAGCCAAGATAATTATGATATCAACCCACTGCCCTGCATGATCCAGGCAAGCAAACCCAGGAATTATTCAGGGGTGATCTGTTTGAGATATGTCAAATCCATCCCTCACTACCTAGCAATCCTCATTTGGACTGGTTGACTCCATACTGAACATGATAAAATGCCTTCTTGGTACTTGTAGGGCAAAAAGAGTTGAGAAAAAGACACATTTTTTGTGTTTGTCTTCAATTGTATTTATTAATATAACTAGCAGGTAGGCCCGGCGTTGCTCGGGCAAAAGTAATGATAGCAAAGATTAAGATTATTATGTTACAGTCAACTTTACCCATTTTCACAGAATGCAAGAATTGGGTCCCCCTGTTTCCGTCCCCCTGAAGAATTGGGTCCCCCTGTTCCCATCTAAAAATTCTCTAATTAGAGAATTTTTAGATGGGTCTAAAAATATATTCAATTTCCCACAAAAATGAAAAAAACTGCATCTGTGTCTTGCATGTCGCTTTCTCTTAACAATTCCATTGTTACGTAACACTTCCATTGTTGACACTTCCATTGTTGATGGAAGTGTTAAGCCTTAATCCTGTCCCTCTCCCTGTGGGGAGGAATTTCGAAAAATCCCTTCTTAATGTGCGTTCTTGTAATGTACCCTAACTGTGTACTAAATTTCAACTTTCAACTCCTAACCATTTGGGCTCTATGCTGATTATTATTATTATTATCAACTCATCTCGATTAAAAAATAGATGTAGTTCTAGAGCAAGCATGGCCAACATACAACCTCCGGGCCAGATCCAGCCCAGCTAATGAATCTATGTGGCCCTTNAAAAGGAAAAAAAAAAAAAAAACTCACTGTGCCTTTAGAGTTAACCCTCTGTGATAATCCGGAGGAACTCTATAAAATTGAGTTACATCATTTTTACCCTAAAATAAACTTAAAGAAATAATTTACTTTAATTTCACTTAAAATATGGAAAAATGATAAAATTTGGAATAATTAATAAAACATAACCTAATAAGGTTATAAATTTTTACATCCTGTAAAACTGCTCTGTCACGTAGCACTTTTTCAAGAACTGAGGATGTTTTGCTTCCTTCCTCCACGACTCGTATCTTAGAATTTTGCACACCACCTGCTCAAATGTCACAACTTTTCTGATTATAATGACTGGGCAGAAAAGGTAGATAAAAGGGCAGGTTTCCATACACTCGGGGCAGTTCGTCCCCAACTAGCCATACAGGGGCAGTTCCCCAGACTTGCCATAGGGAATTTGTTCAGAAAGTGCCATAGTGAGCGCTCCGACTCTAACAGTTTATCCTGTCTCCCGACTCCACCTTTACAGGAAGAAATCAACGAGAGAAAGGTTTCCAATGTGAACAACGAGGTAATACGATTATTGTAAAACTCTCTCTCTCAGTAGATAAGACAGATCCTAGTCTCAAGATAGGATATAAGTCTTGTATTTTTCATGTTTTACATCTGTATTTTTATTATTTGTTAGTATTATTGTTAATTCTAATCAAATTATCTACTATAAGAAGAACCTCCCTAGTCTTAGGTTAGAATTATGTTTTATGTTTTGTTATTATATTATTTGTCCTTGTTATTCTGGTCTTCTGTGATTAAAGTGTTGATTTTTATATTCTTGACTTTCGTAGTCGAGTATTTGTTACTTATGCACAACCCACACAGAATCTTACCACTCGGGTTCTGTTAAAAATTAGGCCATCCAGTGACAAAGTGAGCAGGTCTAACTGATCTGACGATTAGAGGGCCTGGACCCTCGTCCGTATTCTCACATACTGTGCCTTTAGAGTTAACCCTCCATTATAAATCTCTTAAGTACAATGTAGAGTGTTGATAAAGCATGATAATGTGAAAAATGTATCTGTAATCTACAATTCAGTCTCTATGAGGTGACCACCATAATGAGATCTCGCACCACCTCAAAATCTTCCTAGGGCAGTCTCTGATTCGGCCCATGAAAAAAGTTCTCTTTCCAATCCAGCCTGGGGGCAAAAACTGTTGTCCACCCCTGTTCTAGAGTTTACAAATGTTTTTCAAGAACTTGATTGTAAAAGCCTTACTGTCCTTAAATTCTAATGTTATTGTTAATTGTCTACTTGGACTTTACTTATTAATAGGACTTAATACTGGTGTTTAAAGATTGGCAATCTTTAAACACCAGTATTAAGTCCTATTAATAAGTAAAGTCCAAGTAGACAATTAACAATAACATTTGTTTTTTAAGAAGTTTATTGTAGGCACTAAAAATATTACCAGATTGAAAAAATAAATAAATACCATTGTCATATCACTAAAAAAAAAATTGGGGTCTTGCTTGTTTGTCTCTATCAGTCCGTTCGTCTCATTTAGTTTGTCATTGTGTTTGTTTCCTTTTTGCGCTGTCTGTCTAGCTGTTAAGTAGTATTAAGATTTGCAATTGCATTCAGTTTTATTAGTATTAAGTAAATATAAGTCTTCCTACTAACAGCCATTGGCACTAACTTCTACACTTAGCTATTCATGGCGGCACTCAATATGGCCAATGCCTTTCTTGTATGTATGTCATATCACTAACTTACTTGAAATCTGTAATAAATTGCCAGACCTGGCAACATTGCCCTGTTCCCACTATCTTGATAATGGCTAATAAACTAAATGTTTATGTCCATAAAAGACATCATCATCTGCTTTTAATGCTTTATATGGATAAAATGGATAATGCATGCTTTAAAATGGATAAAATTAAAAATTAATATATTGTTGCTTAACCAAGAGTAAAATTAGCTGATTAATTTGAACTTTATCTGATTCACAAGCTTTAGCCTTAACACACACAAAAGAATAAGCATTGAAAAATGTCACACACAACTAATCAGTCAGATTATCATTTATATGATTGACAAAATATAGACCATTTAAGTCTAATGTTGCATTCCAGCAAACTGCCACCATTATTTTTCTCTCACTTCAAAGATTTCAAGTACAGTAAAACTTCTCTAACTGAAATGTCTGCAACTTGTATATTTCTTTAACTCAAAATGAAACACTTGGTAGATCTCAATAGAACAGCATAGAGATTTAACATCTCCAACTTGAATTTCTTAACTCAAATTTTCTCTAAGTCAAAGTTTTTCATGGTTTCCCAACACAGATTTATGTTACTTTTAACTTCCCCAACTCAAATATTTATATTTATTCTGTCAAAAGTGATCCTATTTATCAGATTTCCATGAAATTTTCAGAGTTTGACTCTCAAACATCAATTTTCAGACAAAATTCCAAAGCAAGGGTCCTCTCACTTATCTCAACAAGAAACTGTTTGACTCCCATTAGTTACATTAAACATTTTGCTGAAAAGCATTACAGAGACTATTTAAAACAAAAAAAACTATCAAAGATTCTTTATATAATGAAAGAGATAAAAGTACAAATTACTCAGAATCACTACTTTTTACTCTAGTGTTCTCTAACTCAAATCGTCTGTAACTCAAAAGTTTTTTCCTGTCCCTTGAAGATCTTGAGTTAGAGAAGCTTTGAGTTAGAGAAGTTTTACTTATTTACAGCACACTTTGATTTAAAAAGTCATGGTAATCTGCATGTATTTTGATAACATATATATTTATTAAATATTTTCCCAATTACTTTTGTGTTTATAGTTGCTTGAGATGAAAATGATTCTATTTCAGATCATAATAATTATGAGGAATTCAGTTCCATTACACTGTAGTTCTGAAAGGGTAGTTCAACTTTTCACTTCTGTTTGGAATTTCAGTAATAGTAATGGAACTGTGTGTTACACAGTCCCAATTTATCTTTTACCTGCTCTACACATCCCATCATTTTGGCAACAATGGTATGTGTGCTGAATAGAAGTATTTTGATTGATGTAGTAGAACAGCCCTGTGCTTGGTAGAAGCAATTGATAGACTTAGAAAATTAAGGATCACCTAGCCTGTACTGTAGTCCAAATCTATCACCATGCAATTATCACCTGTTTGTTAATTAAAGAAAGTCTTGAGAGACAATAGTTACTGCATGAAGAACTCTCAGAAGTTAGTGTTTGTCATACAGTAGATCTGACACCAACCAAAATATACTTCTATTCTGCAGATATATCATCATTGCCAAAACAAGAGAAGTGTCAGTGTTTGGAGGGGGTCCTAGAGGAGAGAAAAATTAAAATAAATTGAGACTATAAAACACACACATTCAGCTGGATAAGCAATCCAATGACATACTCCACTTCAGATGAAATGGACTGTCATTGGCTTGCTTATCCAGCTGTATTAAAGTCACTTTACCAGACAATGCACCCTTTATTCATGAGGAAGTTAGTTCAGTGAAAACACATCAGATCTAATGGGTATATCCAAATTTGATTTTTTAATAAATTTAATCTAGCACAGAAAAGTAATTTTGTGATATACAGGGTTAATACTCAAATTTTTTTTTTAATTTCATGACTTTCCCTGACCAACTTTATGCAAATTTCCTGACCCTCATGTCCCTTATAGTATGGCTCACTGACAATATAAAACAGAATTTGACTTACTATGCACATATGCTATTGCTTCTCTAACTTTTTAATTACTAGTAGTTATTTTTTCTAATTAACAGTTATATACTTTTTATAATTGCCAAATTATTAACATTAAAAATAAAATGTTTTATTAAACTTTAGCTTATTCTGTTATTAATCCACAACCATAAATCTACATGGCTTTGAAAAAAGCCTTTATTTATTATTCATTAATAAATCTTGTATAATCCATGTACAAAAGTGTATATTTATTAAATTTATCCCTGAATAAATTTCTTGAACTTTTTATAAAGTATTAACAAACTGGAAAAAATTGAAAATTGTTTTGTTAGGCAATCAAAATTATTAAAATGAAAAATAATAAATAATACCATTCACATTAAAATTTATTTATCATTTTTTGTACTTTGTAAAATTTGTGTATGCTTGGAAGAAATTTTGGTTCCTGAAAATATTCTGCACCTTTTTTCATTAGTTGTATTGCAGCACTACATTACTTCTTGCTGCTTGCAGATGGCTACACTTAGTCAAGTATGCTGTCACCAAAAAAAATTCTACAAGGCAGCCAAAGAAGCAAATTCCCTGACTTTTTGATAATTTGAGAAATTTCCTTTCCATGACTTTTTCCAAACACTAATGAAAATCCCTCTTTTCTGACTTTCTAGGTGCATAGGAACCCTGCAAATACCTAAATTCATATTTATTTAATTTCATTATTATTTAAAATCATTACTAAAATAATATATGAGACTGTAATAATAATTCAAATAAATAAATACATTACAGATTTATTCTTATTCTTCTGCTTTGTATTTTGCATCTGAACAAAAATATTTTTATTTTTCATACAGCTCCATATGTAGAATTCAAACTGATTGATGAAACTGATTAATGAAATGAAATCTCTAAATCTCTAATTTGAAGGTACCAAACCTTCAAATTAGAGATTTCACTGTATATTTTGTGTGTTTAATTCATTCAAATATATTTTTTTGAAATTTAAATACAGTAGAGCGTCGATTATCCGAATCAATTGGGGACTGGGGTTGTTCGGAAGATCAATGTTTCGAATTACCGATTATGTANCCGAATGCCCCGAATCGTGATTGCCGGAAGTTCCGCCTTTTTGGAACCATAGGTAATCTTAACCTAACTTATTATAGGTAGCAAGTTTTCAGAAACTTAGACAAGTTGACTCAGAGATAAATGTTTGTGAGAGCCGAATTTAGTGAAATAAATTGTTTAAATATTTTTTATTGAGGAAAAAAAAGTTTAGAGAAATAAACACAAAAAACGACATTTAAAAAGATAATTAAATTACTTTCCCACGGACTTAGTTCCTGGTTAAAGATGATACATCGAATGTGTCACTCGGAATCTACGAAGAGGACAAAACACACAACTATTGGTCAGTGGTGGAACCCTAATAAGGCAGTGGAAAAAACCCAACGAGACCTCCTTTATAAAAAGGAGGGGTCGATTCGTAAAAGACAGTCTCCAGAGTTAAGCGAACTAGAGGATTACTGTGTGAATTAGCCGCTGCCAGTGACTTTTAAAATCATCGCCGTGCAGGAAGACCAGCATCTAAGAAACCTCATCGTTTGAAAGAACTGTGTAAGAAACCTCATCGTTCGAAGAGACCTCTTGAGACTCATAACTAATATCAAGGTATTTATCTTCGCGCGAAGTAAATGTAAACTCTCTCTTTCATTAATACTGGTTATCGGGAAAAAAGTAGCTATGTTAACTGAAATCAATTATTATTTGTATATAGTTTAAATAGAACAATAAACGAGTATTATGTATATAAAGCAACTCTATAGAGTGTAATTCCTCTGATTCTCTCCTCCTGCCTCCATCCCGGAACCAAAAGTCTGCAAGCGCGACCGTTCGCGTAAAGAAAATTAACGGCCAATATTTATTTTTCTGTGTCTGTTTCAAGACACAGTGGTGTCATCCTGACAGGGCGCCAAAGAGGTGCCGACTCCGCGGTCACATGTTTATAGATGTACAGTACGTTGGCTCTCCTGTCAGAAAGTTATAAAATACTTGGCAATAAAATCCGTATGATTATAGAAATGAAAGGAGAATCAACAATGAATCAAAATTGGGATTTTGGATTAAAAACAAGGAAATAAATAAATAAGTACTTAAAATGAAAAACGGCAGCAAAAACTTCATCATGATTTTAACTTGCAACTGAAAAGCAAAAGAGAATGCGTAATTTGAGACTTCAATTAGGAAATACAAATTCAAAATTATTTCTAAATGTTAAACATTGCAGAAAAAAAACAATATCATACAAAGTAAAAACCCCTGATTCATTTTTATTATTTCTAAACATAAAGACACGAATTTATGTTTGAACAAAACAAGTCCCAATTTTAGGGGTCAATGTGTTTAGAGGTCAATTTTCACTTTTCCTGCTTAAACACCTCGAATGGAAATTGGCGAAATAAAGGTGAATATACCTTTTTAAAAGTTTTTGCTCATCAGCTTATCGAAATTTTTAGAAAGATTAATTAGATTAAAAAATTTTATTTAAAAATTGATAATTATGATTTGTGTACTGAATAAATAAGAGAGTAAAATGAAAATGACAAGACACATTAGAAGAATGACATAATAAATGAACAAAAAGGGTAATGAAACGAATACGAGAGTACGAAATGAGAAAAATCAGACAAAAAATAACTTAAAAAATCGGCACTCACAGTAAAAGACATTAACAAAAGAAAGGAAATATTAAGCAGAAGTCTTTATCCTGCAAGAAATAATTAAGACTGATGATATTATAAATTACCGAATATCGAGCAAAACGAATTTAAAAATATATTTATGAAATTATAAATTATTGCAAAAATTAATATAAAGTTCAAAGAATATATGTGTATTTTAATTGCAAATTTCAATGATAAATAAAATTCGCCTTTGAATTGTTCAATTAAGATATTTTCTGTTCAATGAAATTCTTAAATTACTTAAAAAAATTTCGAATAATTAGCTTACAAAATTTTTTTAAATTATTGTATTAAAAAACATAAACTTCCATGCTATGCATAACAACCAAGCCCATCTTTAGGTGTGGACCTACCTGGCCTGGGCCCAGGAGCCTCCCAATATTGGGGGCATTCAAACATTCGAGACCTCGAAAATATGCAAAATTGAATAGAACAACGAGTAGAAAAATTATTCTAAATAGTATACAATCAAAAGATATGTTTGATAACTTTTATTAAGTACTAGCTGCAAGGACCCGCTGCGCTGGGCAAAAAGTAACGATAGTGAAAATTAAGATAATTATATTATAGCCAATCTTACCCGTTTTCACAGAATGCAAGAATTAGGCCCTCCGTTTCCAGACTAATTAGGAAATTTTTACGTCCAGTCAAACGAACTATTTTTCAATTTGATCACGGAACGTTTACAATCGTTCTATAATCGAACCAATTCGAATTCGAATACAAATTCGAATTTAAAACGGTTCGAATATTTTTAAAATCGAAATAGAAACTCTTTGAAGTCAACCATTTTAAGTTCCCATATCTCCTGCACCCTTATAGCTATCGAGACGCAACCACTATAGAGCACGAATGGAGACTTGGGGCTACTACTACATACAAACACCATTCATGTGCGATGTGTAGTTTTGGCTAAAAATTGAAATATAGGGACACACACATCCATTTATATATATATATATATATATAGATATAAATATATACTCTTTCTGCCCTGTGGGCACTAAGAGAACTTTTTAAATGATATCCTGTCATGAGTTCAGCCAGGTCCCACAATGAGTGAAGAGATGTGGACCAGCGTATCCAGATCAGACACCCATCAAAGATTCCTGTTCTTTTTTTAACTATATGAATTTTGATCCCAGGTCAACTAGTGTGATAGGTTGATACCTTAACTGCCTTAACCATCTGGCCAATATTATATTGTTATGATCAGGAATAAAATTGATAATTTAGCATTCACAAATAATGCTTTCATTTTATGTGACTATCTTAAAAACATTGCATATACTAATTACTTATTATTTTTAGTTTCAATTCAATTTATTTATTGACTTAGAGATCTCCCCTGATCTAGGGAAAGAAGAATACAATTATAATTACTTTTTTTTATTTAAGTTAACATAATAAGATTTAACATCTTAGAATAAAACTTAGAGCAATAAATGTGAGAACAAAATTAATTGGATTTAATTAATAAATGAGTAGCAGAGTATTTTGAAAGAAGGAAATTATAAAATGTAAGTAATAAATATATCAAGTAATTATTATTGCCTTACTGTCCTTATTCAAATTTCTTATTATATATATAATTTGTCAATATGGACAGTAATGATTAACAGGATAATTATACTGGTGTTAAGCATTTACACAAATTAAGGAAAAGTTCTTAAAGAAACCAGACTTTCTTTATTAAGCTACCTGTAGCACAGGTAGCTTAATAAAATTCAGAATAAAGAAGATGTAAAAATGCCTTGTGTCTATTAATACACCTAGTCATGAAGAAAAAAACAAATATATAATAAGGAATAAATATATAAATTTGCGATGTTGAAATTGTTATAGATTTTGCAAAAATATTTTTAAAATATCAAAATATTAAATTCATTTAGCATTCTCATTTTTTAAAAGCTAATACTTGTATCAATGGTAAATTTTAATAAAAACTTTTAATTATTATATATACTTTTTTGAAAATTTTAAAAATCAAAATAAACTGATGCAATTTTTGAATATACTATACAGTATATTCAAAAATGACAGATATTCTTAAATTATATCAGGTCAGTCCATAAGTTCGTGGGTATTTTATGATCTTAAGAAAAATCTTGTTTTGCTGTTAAAAATGCCAGTCTAATGTGATACTTTTTACACTGAAGTGTTAAATTGGATCTCATTCATATAATACTGTTCAGAATTGAAACATTTCAGTTGTTTATTTTCGTTAAAATGGAAGTAACAGATGAATATAAGAGACATGTTTTATACTTTTTATTTTTAAGTGATGAGAATGCTACAAATGCAGCCAAAAAATTAAATACTGTTCATAATCAAACTGTAATTAGTGTAAGGACTGCGCAGAAGTGGTTTGAAAGATTTAGAAATAATGATTTTAGTGTGGAGGAT
>NW_019385349.1:33188-52434 GCF_000671375.1 Centruroides sculpturatus | reverse complement strand
ACCATATTTGCCAGATATTGCTCCCAGTGATTATCATCTTTTTCGGAGTTTGCAGAATTTTTTAAAAGGAAAAACTTTTGAGGATGAGAACAATGTAAAAAAGGCTATTTCTGAATATTTTGATTCAAAACCGAAATCATTTTACAAAGACGGGATTAAAAAGCTACCATCAAGATGGCAAGAAATTGTACAAAATAATGGTGAATACATTATAGATTGAAATAAAATTTAATTAAAATTTTTTGTTGCTTTTTTTGTAGATAAAAATGCGCACGAACTTATGGACTGACCTGATAAAATGTATATGTATTTAATTGTAAATATAACAAATCTAAAATAAAAAAATTTTTTAAGTGCTGAAATTACTGTTTTATGTCCATTTTGACATGCAACATGTAAAGCAGTTTGTCCTTGTCCATCTTCAACATCCACATCCTTCACATACTGTAGCATATCATGAAGTAATTCAGTTCTTCCATTTACTGCTAGCCAATGTATTGTAGTCAGTCCTTCATTGTTTCGTATATTTACATCAGCTTTATATTCTAATAATTTTGTTAAACACTTTTTTTGTCTGTAATAAAAATATACATATATTTATATTTATTATAATTAATATTTAATCAAAAAAGAATTTATTGACATAACACAACATAAATATTCTAATTAAAACTACATGAAAACTAGATGAATAATTGAAGACCTTGAACAAGAACTGGTTAATTAAATTATATAGAATAAAATTGTTTTAGTAAATTTTTTTAATAAGCAACAGATAGTTTAATATTTAACATTTCTATTTAAAAATTGTCAAAGTCAATAGTTTATAAAAAAATATTAAAATAGGTATTTACTATTAAATTACATATGCTTCATATGGCCAAATAATTAAATCAAATATAATAAAATATGTTTATGAAAACTACACACCCATTTCGTGCTGCTAAATGCAATGCAGTGCATCCAGCAATATCTTGATAATTAACATTGGCTCCTTTTCTCAAAAGAAGAACCAAACATTCATAAGCTCCACAACTAAAAATATAATTTAATTTAATCTTTAAAAATAAAGGAAATGACAATAAAACAATTCAATATGTTACTTAATGTAAGTTTATTAAATATATATTTCTAAATAATAAAAATAAATATATAAAAAGTTTTAAGTTTTTTTTATTAAAATAGCTTTATAAAATAAATATTAAATACACACTTTGCAGCTATTTGTAAAAGATTTCTTTGAGCTCTTCCAAATGGGTAATTAACATCAAAAGTTGATGCTGCTAATAGGTCAGATACAGATCTGAAATTATAAAAGATTTATAATAAATTTAATTAACAAATATTAAATTATTCAAAAATAAGACAAGTTTTAAAATAATAAATAGCCACTATTTACTTATTTATCTATATATTTTAAAAAACGTTATAAATAACATACATTTCAAGTGATTATTATTTTTATTTTTTAGAACTCTCAACAACATCTGTCTTCATCTGTTGTTTTAAATCTTTGTAATCCAGCTTTTTACCTTTCTTCTGATTTTATTTTTTAGCATTGGACCACTGATACCACATCACATCTTGATGAAAAATCACAGCTTGAAAACTTAATCAATGTCTATATCTTTGCTTTCAGGTTCTATTTGGGATCTTCCCTGTTGCACTACAAGCAAAATCACTACACTGCCTAAAAACTCAGGTATTTGTTAGTGTGAAATGGCAATGACATTCATGTCGTGTCATAGGCAGCTAGAAATATTGCAATCAAACAACATGGTTTCAAATGGCAACTCTATACATAGTCTTCAAAATGTGAATATTTTTTACACAAAACATGAGTATTTCCCCATCCTCCTTACTTACTGAATTTAACCCCTTGTAACTTCTTTTTGTTCTCCAAAATCAAATTGAAACTCAAGAGATGGCATTTCAATATAGTCAGGTATATCTAGTCTAAATCACAATAAGTGCTTCAGAATTTTTCAAACAATGACTTCCAAGAAACGCTTGAGGTTTGGCAGAAGCAATGGGATCACTGTATAAATGCAATGGAGGACTACTTCAAAGAGAATGGCAACCAGATTTATTTACTTATGTATTAAAATTATTATAGATAGAAATCCAGTATTTTTTTACTTATTAAACACTAATTTTACAGTATATTTTGAAGACACATGGCAGTTTTCATCAGTTATCTTTATTTAGTTGATAAAATAAATAGTTTCATAAAATAAAACAAAATCCAGTTTATTTTTTTTATCATATCAAATATTTGAAACATTTGAATATGAAACATTTGTTTTTTTATTATGTAAAATTTAAATTATATTTAATTTAACTTTCACATAATAAAAAAAATGTTTCATATTCCATTTACAAAAATTATAAAATTTAATATAATGCTTGAAGGAATATTCAAAATCTTAAATAATATAATTAAAATTAAGCATTCATTCCAGTATTTAGTTAGTAAAATTATAATTATTAAATAAGTTTACAATTTTCTAAAATTATATTTATTTCTTACCTATGTTGATTTCCTATGACCATTGGTATTAAAACATATGCAGCAGCATTAGGATCTAGAAAATTTATCATCAAATTATAATACAAAACATTTCTTTAAGTGTAAAAATTATCTTGAAATATATTAGTCTATATGTATATATTACATACAGTAGAACCTTACTAATTTGGATTAATTGGGAGAAAGCTTAGACTGAATTAGCAAGGTTTTCACTCAAGTGTGTATTGATGTTCATTTAAAGTACATTTTAAAGTCAAATTTTATTGTTTACTTGAACAGTATATAAGTGTTTGATAAACTTTTACAGTGCAAAAGTAGTAGTGGCATCATTCTTGTCATTGCCAACATTTACTAATTTGAGCTTAAAAAAACGTATTTTTGTTTATGATTCCTTTTCTAACTCTTCCTTGATCAAATCTTGATGCATCTGTCTAAGAGCAAGATAACAGTTGTTAAACCCCAGATTAGAATTGAAAAATTCATCATTTTAAAAAATACACAATGCAAAATTGTGTATTTTTTAAAATGCCAATGCTCTGAATTCCAAATTAACAGGTTTTACTGTATATAATGTGTGTGTGTAAGCTTTAAACTTACACACACACATTATATACAGTATATGTAAAAATATTCTTCTTACATAAATTACACAAGTTAATGATCTTTTGAACCTGTTTTATTACTAATGAAAAACTTACAGGAAAAAAACACTTGAAAATATGCATTGAAACACTTATAAAAAATTTAATTTTTCCACTTCCATATTCTACTCTAACTATTTGTGTACAAGATAGATTATTTTTAAATATATTAGGAGTAAGTGTCAAATAAATAAATCTTCAGTAAATCTTAAAATTCACCTTGCAAATAGACTTCATTATCTTGATCATTTTCTCATATAAACAAATGTTGAAATGTTTATGTTTGCTTAAAAATATCATCATATTTCTATAATCATTGAAAATGTGCTTAGTATTCTGAACAATATTTTATAGCTATTCTGTAGTAAAATGTGTTATATTAAAAATCACTATTCAAATGATACATGATTAATTATCATAAAAAACATGTTATTATATAATTATTATTAAAATGAACTACTCATTTTAATATTAAGACAAATAACAGACAAAAACAAGTTTTATCTAAAACAGATGGATCATGTATAGTTGTAACAAAATACAGAATAGGAAATTTTAAAATAAAAAAAAAATAAATTTAATTATTTTGTAGTTGCACCCCAAAAATATTCATCACAAGATAATATTAATGTAATATATATAAATCAAATTTATTTTATTTCTGTAATTACTATATATTATATAATAATTCTTTAATTTGTCATTTCTATTCTAGAAATGTCTGTATAAATTAAAAAACTTTCCACATTTTAATTTTACAGGAAAAAATATTGTAAAGCTTTTCTACAATGGATAATACTATTTTTAGGCATTGAAGATTGTACAGTACATTTACAAGTAATTCTTTTTAAATCAGTTTAATAGATAATTAATATCTTATAATAAATTTCTGAGTTTACTAATATTTTAATTAACAAAATCATTACTTAATTATAATGAATTTATTTAAAATACTATTTAAATAACTGTTTTATTACATTCAATAAGAGCATATTATATACTAATATGAACCGAATAGTGTACAAATTTAATATAAAATAATCAAATGTAGTCAGTCGAAATACTATAAATATAAAATCAGATCACAAATGATTACCTGCAGGAAGTTCTACAGCCCGAGCAAATCTTAACGACCGAGTGATTTGCTGCAGGAACTCCATTAATTCAACTGTAGGAAAAAATATTATTTTATAAATATAAATATATAATTTCCATATAATTTATAACAATAATATACGTTGTATATGTATACATAATATTACTTCGAATTAATAAGTTGAAATACCAATAAGTTTTAAAAAATGTAGTGTCTTTTAATATGGTTCACAAACTGGTGTTGTATATTGATACACAATTGTATATTGTATATTTCACAATACACAGTATCTTTTATATTGTGACGTCATAAACCGATAATATAATCAAATAAACTTTGACGTCTATTACAAGATATGCCGCCTGCAGTTTCATACATCATTAAATAACATTAAGTGACGAAGACGAGGAGAATGAGATAATTGTAAAGTAGAAAGAAATCATATACGAATACCAATCACAACGTTACCCATTTACACGATCATCGATATATCAGTGACGACTTTCCTGTGTAACTGTCCATTCGAGACGAAAAAAAGAGCTTAAATCCGGCGCCCACCTAACCGACTTCTTATGTGTTATATTCGTGCAGGCCACCTCCATAATCCACTGCGGTTCTGTTCACCAGGGATTGTGGGTCCACACTTTATATAGTTAATAAAATGAAATAAACGAAACAAATTTAATTAAGCAAATTTAAGCAATTAATTAAGTTGTGAAATTAATTGAGTAGTATTTAAAACAAAAACAAAAAAAATCGTGTAAAACAATTCTTTAAAAAAAATTGCTAAATAGGAAGGATTTGTGAAGAAAATGTTTCAAATTAAAAATATTTTTAAATTTTTATTTTACATAAAGTTTTCATATAAAAAAGGTATTTTATTGACGTTAATAAACAGAAACTTGCCGAAATGCTCGTGTTGAATAATATCAGATTGAAATTTCCCGAAAATGAAGTCTTTGTGTAGTAATAAAATCGTTTATTTTCATTTTCCATTTTAATTTGGAAATTTTTTAAAATAGAATTTATATATCGTATTAGAAAAGAGGAAATATTTGAATACATTTTTAAAAAATTTTAATGCGTTTTCTTGAGTGGAAAAGATGAGATTCTACAATTTTTTCTTATTTCTTTTCTTTTCATATTATAATTCATAGTGAATAATAAAAATCATGAAAAAATCATAGAAATGATTATTTTTATTCTATGTTTTCCATTCTAATTTGCTAACAGATCAGCGCGATCGCGGAAGAACGAGACCAAAAGCATGTGGCCCATCAGTGGCCAACGGTTCCGTTCCCTGAACACTGGAAGTTCGGTCGTGGGTTCGCGCCTTGCCCGGAAGGGCTGTCCACGTGGAGTTTTCCGGGTTTGCTCCACGTCTGTAACGCCTGAATACGGGCCAGTCATCCTTAAAAGACCACTCGGGAGTCATTATTCCCCGCATAATGACCATCATAAACGCATACTATTACATGACAATTACGTCATGTAATTGTCATGTAATAGTATAATGAGACAGGTTAGTTTTACCCTACTGATGACTAGTCGTTGCGATAGTAATCCTGCTCAGTACGAGAGGAACCGCAGGTTCGGACACTTGGTACATGTGCTTGGTCGAGCGGCCAGTGGTGCGAAGCTACCATCCGTGGGATTATGACTGAACGCCTCTAAGTCAGAATCCCCCCTAGCCGCGGCAACGATATCGTACGTGTCCTTTGCGTCGAAAGGCGTCGTTAGCCCTGACGGTAGTGTCGGTCCTCGCGGGCCGACCNTCGTATATTTACATCAGCTTTATATTCTAATAATTTTGTTAAACACTTTTTTTGTCTGTAATAAAAATATACATATATTTATATTTATTATAATTAATATTTAATCAAAAAAGAATTTATTGACATAACACAACATAAATATTCTAATTAAAACTACATGAAAACTAGATGAATAATTGAAGACCTTGAACAAGAACTGGTTAATTAAATTATATAGAATAAAATTGTTTTAGTAAATTTTTTTAATAAGCAACAGATAGTTTAATATTTAACATTTCTATTTAAAAATTGTCAAAGTCAATAGTTTATAAAAAAATATTAAAATAGGTATTTACTATTAAATTACATATGCTTCATATGGCCAAATAATTAAATCAAATATAATAAAATATGTTTATGAAAACTACACACCCATTTCGTGCTGCTAAATGCAATGCAGTGCATCCAGCAATATCTTGATAATTAACATTGGCTCCTTTTCTCAAAAGAAGAACCAAACATTCATAAGCTCCACAACTAAAAATATAATTTAATTTAATCTTTAAAAATAAAGGAAATGACAATAAAACAATTCAATATGTTACTTAATGTAAGTTTATTAAATATATATTTCTAAATAATAAAAATAAATATATAAAAAGTTTTAAGTTTTTTTTATTAAAATAGCTTTATAAAATAAATATTAAATACACACTTTGCAGCTATTTGTAAAAGATTTCTTTGAGCTCTTCCAAATGGGTAATTAACATCAAAAGTTGATGCTGCTAATAGGTCAGATACAGATCTGAAATTATAAAAGATTTATAATAAATTTAATTAACAAATATTAAATTATTCAAAAATAAGACAAGTTTTAAAATAATAAATAGCCACTATTTACTTATTTATCTATATATTTTAAAAAACGTTATAAATAACATACATTTTATTTCAAGTGATTATTATTTTCATTTTTTAGAACTCTCAACAACATCTGTCTTCATCTGTTGTTTTAAATCTTTGTAATCCAGCTTTTTACCTTTCTTCTGATTTTATTTTTTAGCATTAAACCACTGATATCACATCACACCTTGATGAAAAATCACAGCTTGAAAACTTAATCAATGTCTATATCTTTGCTTTCAGGTTCTATTTGGGATCTTCCCTGTTGCACTACAAGCAAAATCACTACACTGCCTAAAAACTCAGGTATTTGTTAGTGTGAAATGGCAATGACATTCATGTCGTGTCATAGGCAGCTAGAAATATTGCAATCAAACAACATGGTTTCAAATGGCAACTCTATACATAGTCTTCAAAATGTGAATATTTTTTACACAAAACATGAGTATTTCCCCATCCTCCTTACTTACTGAATTTAACCCCTTGTAACTTCTTTTTGTTCTCCAAAATCAAATTGAAACTCAAGAGAAGGCATTTCAATATAGTCAGGTATATCTAGTCTAAATCACAATAAGTGCTTCAGAATTTTTCAAACAATGACTTCCAAGAAACGCTTGAGGTTTGGCAGAAGCAATGGGATCACTGTATAAATGCAATGGAGGACTACTTCAAAGAGAATGGCAACCAGATTTATTTACTTATGTATTAAAATTATTATAGATAGAAATCCAGTATTTTTTTACTTATTAAACACTAATTTTACAGTATATTTTGAAGACACATGGCAGTTTTCATCAGTTATCTTTATTTAGTTGATAAAATAAATAGTTTCATAAAATAAAACAAAATCCAGTTTATTTTTTTTATCATATCAAATATTTGAAACATTTGAATATGAAACATTTGTTTTTTTATTATGTAAAATTTAAATTATATTTAATTTAACTTTCACATAATAAAAAAAATGTTTCATATTCCATTTACAAAAATTATAAAATTTAATATAATGCTTGAAGGAATATTCAAAATCTTAAATAATATAATTAAAATTAAGCATTCATTCCAGTATTTAGTTAGTAAAATTATAATTATTAAATAAGTTTACAATTTTCTAAAATTATATTTATTTCTTACCTATGTTGATTTCCTATGACCATTGGTATTAAAACATATGCAGCAGCATTAGGATCTAGAAAATTTATCATCAAATTATAATACAAAACATTTCTTTAAGTGTAAAAATTATCTTGAAATATATTAGTCTATATGTATATATTACATACAGTAGAACCTTACTAATTTGGATTAATTGGGAGAAAGCTTAGACTGAATTAGCAAGGTTTTCACTCAAGTGTGTATTGATGTTCATTTAAAGTACATTTTAAAGTCAAATTTTATTGTTTACTTGAACAGTATATAAGTGTTTGATAAACTTTTACAGTGCAAAAGTAGTAGTGGCATCATTCTTGTCATTGCCAACATTTACTAATTTGAGCTTAAAAAAACGTATTTTTGTTTATGATTCCTTTTCTAACTCTTCCTTGATCAAATCTTGATGCATCTGTCTAAGAGCAAGATAACAGTTGTTAAACCCCAGATTAGAATTGAAAAATTCATCATTTTAAAAAATACACAATGCAAAATTGTGTATTTTTTAAAATGCCAATGCTCTGAATTCCAAATTAACAGGTTTTACTGTATATAATGTGTGTGTGTAAGCTTTAAACTTACACACACACATTATATACAGTATATGTAAAAATATTCTTCTTACATAAATTACACAAGTTAATGATCTTTTGAACCTGTTTTATTACTAATGAAAAACTTACAGGAAAAAAACACTTGAAAATATGCATTGAAACACTTATAAAAAATTTAATTTTTCCACTTCCATATTCTACTCTAACTATTTGTGTACAAGATAGATTATTTTTAAATATATTAGGAGTAAGTGTCAAATAAATAAATCTTCAGTAAATCTTAAAATTCACCTTGCAAATAGACTTCATTATCTTGATCATTTTCTCATATAAACAAATGTTGAAATGTTTATGTTTGCTTAAAAATATCATCATATTTCTATAATCATTGAAAATGTGCTTAGTATTCTGAACAATATTTTATAGCTATTCTGTAGTAAAATGTGTTATATTAAAAATCACTATTCAAATGATACATGATTAATTATCATAAAAAACATGTTATTATATAATTATTATTAAAATGAACTACTCATTTTAATATTAAGACAAATAACAGACAAAAACAAGTTTTATCTAAAACAGATGGATCATGTATAGTTGTAACAAAATACAGAATAGGAAATTTTAAAATAAAAAAAAAATAAATTTAATTATTTTGTAGTTGCACCCCAAAAATATTCATCACAAGATAATATTAATGTAATATATATAAATCAAATTTATTTTATTTCTGTAATTACTATATATTATATAATAATTCTTTAATTTGTCATTTCTATTCTAGAAATGTCTGTATAAATTAAAAAACTTTCCACATTTTAATTTTACAGGAAAAAATATTGTAAAGCTTTTCTACAATGGATAATACTATTTTTAGGCATTGAAGATTGTACAGTACATTTACAAGTAATTCTTTTTAAATCAGTTTAATAGATAATTAATATCTTATAATAAATTTCTGAGTTTACTAATATTTTAATTAACAAAATCATTACTTAATTATAATGAATTTATTTAAAATACTATTTAAATAACTGTTTTATTACATTCAATAAGAGCATATTATATACTAATATGAACCGAATAGTGTACAAATTTAATATAAAATAATCAAATGTAGTCAGTCGAAATACTATAAATATAAAATCAGATCACAAATGATTACCTGCAGGAAGTTCTACAGCCCGAGCAAATCTTAACGACCGAGTGATTTGCTGCAGGAACTCCATTAATTCAACTGTAGGAAAAAATATTATTTTATAAATATAAATATATAATTTCCATATAATTTATAACAATAATATACGTTGTATATGTATACATAATATTACTTCGAATTAATAAGTTGAAATACCAATAAGTTTTAAAAAATGTAGTGTCTTTTAATATGGTTCACAAACTGGTGTTGTATATTGATACACAATTGTATATTGTATATTTCACAATACACAGTATCTTTTATATTGTGACGTCATAAACCGATAATATAATCAAATAAACTTTGACGTCTATTACAAGATATGCCGCCTGCAGTTTCATACATCATTAAATAACATTAAGTGACGAAGACGAGGAGAATGAGATAATTGTAAAGTAGAAAGAAATCATATACGAATACCAATCACAACGTTACCCATTTACACGATCATCGATATATCAGTGACGACTTTCCTGTGTAACTGTCCATTCGAGACGAAAAAAAGAGCTTAAATCCGGCGCCCACCTAACCGACTTCTTATGTGTTATATTCGTGCAGGCCACCTCCATAATCCACTGCGGTTCTGTTCACCAGGGATTGTGGGTCCACACTTTATATAGTTAATAAAATGAAATAAACGAAACAAATTTAATTAAGCAAATTTAAGCAATTAATTAAGTTGTGAAATTAATTGAGTAGTATTTAAAACAAAAACAAAAAAAATCGTGTAAAACAATTCTTTAAAAAAAATTGCTAAATAGGAAGGATTTGTGAAGAAAATGTTTCAAATTAAAAATATTTTTAAATTTTTATTTTACATAAAGTTTTCATATAAAAAAGGTATTTTATTGACGTTAATAAACAGAAACTTGCCGAAATGCTCGTGTTGAATAATATCAGATTGAAATTTCCCGAAAATGAAGTCTTTGTGTAGTAATAAAATCGTTTATTTTCATTTTCCATTTTAATTTGGAAATTTTTTAAAATAGAATTTATATATCGTATTAGAAAAGAGGAAATATTTGAATACATTTTTAAAAAATTTTAATGCGTTTTCTTGAGTGGAAAAGATGAGATTCTACAATTTTTTCTTATTTCTTTTCTTTTCATATTATAATTCATAGTGAATAATAAAAATCATGAAAAAATCATAGAAATGATTATTTTTATTCTATGTTTTCCATTCTAATTTGCTAACAGATCAGCGCGATCGCGGAAGAACGAGACCAAAAGCATGTGGCCCATCAGTGGCCAACGGTTCCGTTCCCTGAACACTGGAAGTTCGGTCGTGGGTTCGCGCCTTGCCCGGAAGGGCTGTCCACGTGGAGTTTTCCGGGTTTGCTCCACGTCTGTAACGCCTGAATACGGGCCAGTCATCCTTAAAAGACCACTCGGGAGTCATTATTCCCCGCATAATGACCATCATAAACGCATACTATTACATGACAATTACGTCATGTAATTGTCATGTAATAGTATAATGAGACAGGTTAGTTTTACCCTACTGATGACTAGTCGTTGCGATAGTAATCCTGCTCAGTACGAGAGGAACCGCAGGTTCGGACACTTGGTACATGTGCTTGGTCGAGCGGCCAGTGGTGCGAAGCTACCATCCGTGGGATTATGACTGAACGCCTCTAAGTCAGAATCCCCCCTAGCCGCGGCAACGATATCGTACGTGTCCTTTGCGTCGAAAGGCGTCGTTAACCCTGACGGTAGTGTCGGTCCTCGCGGGCCGACCGTCTCGGCGAAGAGGCCCCTAGACGGAGGAGCATCAGGACGGCGTCGAGGCGTGTACGCCGTCCGCTTCTCGTAACAGACCTTGCAGGTGTGACGTGTGGGCACCAAATCGTCCGCAGACGACCTAGGTACCGGTCGGGGTGTCGTACTTAGAAGAGCAGCCACCATACTGCGATCTATTGAGACTCAGCCTTCGACTGGGTGGTTTGTTTTTCTTTTTTTTTTTTTTTAATAGGGGCTGTATAGCCTAGAAGCTCATGCCCAACTAGCCGATAAAAGACAAGATCAAACCATGCCTAGCTGCTTGTGTCCAAAGTGATACAGATAAGAAATGCCGTGCAATATAATCATTCATTCATTTATGTATTTCTTTTATTATAACTAATATTAATAAATTTAGTTTTTTTTTTCTGAAAATAATTTAAAATACGTATTATTAGCTAAATAATGCATGGAATTTTATCTAATGTATAAATTATGTACAGTATTACATGAAGCTACCATTTAGCGTTGCATTAAGTTATATACACTTCAATGTTTTATTATATTTTTATTATTCATTTTACAATTAAAATGGAGTAAATTTTAAGCACTTTTTGGGCTGATGATGAAACATTAATGATGCTCAATAATAACGAATATTGAGTATTATTAATGTTTTAAAGCTAAATATGAATATTTTGGCACGAACCCCAGAAACTACATTCTTCAACCTTGAAACTTGTAACAAAATACAGTTAGCATTTTGAGTATGATTATTTTGTAATAATTCATTGCAGTGGCGCCCAAACTTTACAATTGGCAGACAAAACTACACATAATTCTTACGTAGGCGGGACACAAATATTCCATTTACAGTATACAAAAAGCCTATTTCTATAATTTACAAATGATGTGTCAAATATGTTCATGGACCGGATTTGTCCTTGGGACCGTACTTTTGGCACCTTCTATCTATTATAATATCTTTCTTTGTTATTATTCTAATAATTCGAACAATTATGAAATTATAATTTTCAATTATTTTTTCATATTCATTATTTCGTTTATCGAATGGGTTGAACAATAAATTGTTTTGTTCTAATATGTTATTTATTGATAGGTGATTCTGAATAATTAAAATTATATACAAATATGTATCTTTGATAATTATTAGGTTAAGACGTCAGCCTACTGCTCTGAGGCATCAGAGATCTAATCCGGACAGTCAAAAAACCATAGGAACTTTTTACGAGTGATTTGACACATGGCCGAACCGAACACATAATGATTATGATTGAAGAGGTTCTCTTAGTACCCATGGAGTAGAAAGAATAAAAAATAAATAAAACAAAAAAAATTATTAAGTAGGCTATATTTTACTTAAAAAATTAAGTTATTAAATGATCATGCTATAGGCCTATTCGTATAATTTTCGATATTACACAATAATAATTTTATATATTTACTTGATGATCGAAAAGCTTAAAGAATTAAACACATTCGGTTTTTGTTCAAAATTTGTTACCATTACTAATTTTTCAGTAACCTCTGCTGTATTCATTGGCATTTTTCTTTGTCACTTTGTTGATTAAGAGAGGAGAGGTGTAAGGAGTCAGTCCGTTCGTTATTTTATGTGAAGAAAATAACTAAAAATAACGCTTTTTGGCGTTATTTTTAGTTATTTCCTTTTTTAAGGACATACTCCTAAACCCTCTTTTGTGCAGAGTCAAAAAAGCATAGATACAAATTTTGCATCAATGACTGATACCGTGACGCAAAATAATGTAAATTAGGGCAGTGCGGAGCTGCATTGAACATCGGATAAAAGACGGCACATTCAATACAACAACGTTCTGTAGCTCCTGGCGACACGCGTCTCTGAGAAGCGATTAGAGTAAGAATCTCATCTCATATAATGCAACACTAGCTGTAACAAAGATAAAGGAAGAAATGATATGGAAGATTCGAAGAGATGTGGAATAGTTAACCGAAAGGGAGCTCAATATACATTATAGAGGAACAAGAGGGGTAGTTTGGAAGGACACCAATGGAGGGTATAACAATATGTTAGAACAACGGAAATATAAAGAAAGTGGAAGGGAAAGGTATATCATGAAGAGGTAAAGCCAGTAAAATGACGTTTTGAGTAAAGGAAGAAATCAGAAGGGTACACAAACATAGTGGACCTTAACGAGTATTAGAGGAATGGACAAACCATTCGAAGAAAGACTGATGGTAATGGTAATAAGGGTAAATGAACTCCTGATATATAAGTTTGAAGTGTATTTAAAACGGGTAAAAAGGTACATACTGAATGTGATGTATAAGTTAAAATATAATTAGATGTAGAAATAAATCTATGTAGATAATTAAGAAATTGTGAAATCCAACCACCCTGATTGTAACAGACGGAAGGCGAATGCTCATCGAAAAGTTAATGTATGTAAAGTTCTAATAATTGTATAAACATCCCCCTTGTAACAGGCTATTGCCTATTACGTTAATAAACATTCTATTCTATTCTATTCTAAACTCCTGATATATAGATGGGAGTGTTGAAGTCATGTTTTCTTCTGAAAAATCAGAAGATAAAATGGAAAGGAAATGAAAATATAGGGAAAAGGGCATAGGGATCACGGCAGCCTCACTAGGAAAATGTGAAATACCTGCCCTGAGATAGAGAGGCACAGGGGAAACTGACAGTAAAGAGTCAGTCACGAAATTGAAGAAAACAACTTTCAGATGCTGCAAGATGGAAATAAGGGAATTGGAAACCCCGGAACACGATTTGGGGGAAAACAAGGAATGGTATAAACGAGACATGCAAACTTTAATAAAAAGAATCTCATCTCATAGTGCCATATCAGGTTTTCTTGACCTCGGCCACACCCGGCGCAGATTAGTAAGTAGTTAGTCACGCCAAGATGTTACTACGGAAGGTTACTATCCAGAGTGAAACGTTTCCCGTTGCCTTCTCTGGAGCGCGATGTTACGCGAGGGAAACTAATGCCTTCCGGGAGGACTTTTATGGGGAACTGGCCTCCTATTTGGTCGTTACTGGCAAGGAGAAAACCCGGAAAATTCCAAGCAACCAGCCTGTCCGATCGCGGCGCGAACCCACGACCAAACTCCCAGTGTTTAGGGTACAAAGACCACTCGGCCACTGGTGGGCCTCTAGAGTAAGAAACGCGACCCCCCTATAACACTATTGATTTTTCCGTTTTATATGAATTCCATGTTGTACGAGTCACTTAGATTTTACAAATACGTGAGCCGTTCACAGCCCGGCACACGTATTTGTAAAATCTAAGTGACTCGTACAACATGAATTCATATAAAACGGAATAATCAACAGTGTTATAGGGGGCCGACTGTATTTCTTTTTGAGGTGGAGATTGGATTTGTTGTTATATGAAATAATAAACAATCAATCAAAGAAAGTCTTATTTGTTTTTGTTACTTGACTATTTGACAAATATACTATCTGTTGGTCGAATTAATCAATTCTTTTTTCTTATTCAATTTAATAAAAATTTTCATTGTGAACTGTTACTTATAAGTGTTTGTTGAATTATTATGTATTAAAAATGTTTATTACAAAATTTGACTTCAAAAAAATTTTTTTTTTACAAATGTTTGAGGCCCCTTGAAAGTCGAGGCCCTAAGCATAAACTTACATAGCTTTTTACTTGTAAATCCGGCCCTGATGGGACAATGTCAAAGCTGATGTTTTTTTAACACAAAGGGCACAAATATGTATAGAACGATCTCGCTCATTTGTTTCGATACAACATAATGACGTGTCCCGCTAGCAATAATTGTTCTCCTTCTATAAAATTTCTCGATAAAAGCAACAAGCAGCATAGATCATTATATCGGACAGTAATATATTATTCTCCTTCATCCCCTTTCCTATCCTATTTTATTTTCACATTCGCTCCTCTTTTCTCACCTTTTAACTTAAGCATTTAACCCCAGACAATACCTATGAGTGGCCCTAGCTTTCATACCCTGAATGCTAAAGTGTCTAAAGTAATATATGATTAATTTTACATTACTAGTTACAAGCGACTAGGGATTCTCAAACGGGATCTTGGTTGTTTTTTAATCACGGGAAATCCGCAAATTTCTTAAAAATTCATTTTTTTCTTATTTTGTGTTAAGGTTGAAGAAATTTTGCAAATAGAAAGCATAATTGACTCAAACTGTCAGAATACATTTGTATTTATTAATGTTAAACCTCCTTATTAGTTTTTTAAATTTTTGTTCGTTATGGTATGTCACAAATGGTCAATAATCAATATGTAGCTTATTTGTGACAGGACTCTAAAAACTTTTTAGAGCCTGTAATATCTGGAATAACGCAGGTCTGCAAGTAAAAAACTGCATAGGATTTTTATACATTTTCTTATAGATTTCAACTTGGTAAAAATGAAAAAAATACCAAAAAAATTTCATCTCGTCAATTCTTTTTTTTACACTCAAGTCTTTGTATTTAGCGTAAAATTCCTAATTTACTTAAAATTTAGTAATTTTTTTTAATTTAAAAAAGGGCCTTAAAACGAAGACTTCTCACATTAATTCTATCAATTATAGCTGGACTTTGATATCTGCAAGAACTTTGTTTCATCGTAATTTCACAATTTCTACGAAATTCCCGGACAAAATTAATAGTTCACCCGGACAGCGAGTCAATTCCCGGACTGTCCGAGTGAAAACCGGACGGGTGGTAACATTATTCAAGAATAATTATTTTATAAAATTTAGTCATTATTGTTTTCATTATTATTTTTGTGTATTTTTTTTCCAGATTTTGTTTGCTTATTTACTTCTGCTAAATTGTACAAGTAAATAAGCAAACAAAATCTGGAAAAAAATACACAGAAATAATAATGAAAACAATAATGACTAAATTTTATAAAATAATTATTCTTGAATAATGTTACCACCCGTCCGGTTTTCACTCGGACAGTCCGGGAATTGACTCGCTGTCCGGGTGAACTATTAATTTTGTCCGGGAATTTCGTAGAAATTGTGAAATTACGATGAAACAAAGTTCTTGCAGATATCAAAGTCCAGCTATAATTGATAGAATTAATGTGAGAAGTCTTCGTTTTAAGGCCCTTTTTTAAATTAAAAAAAATTACTAAATTTTAAGTAAATTAGGAATTTTACGCTAAATACAAAGACTTGAGTGTAAAAAAAAGAATTGACGAGATGAAATTTTTTTGGTATTTTTTTCATTTTTACCAAGTTGAAATCTATAAGAAAATGTATAAAAATCCTATGCAGTTTTTTACTTGCAGACCTGCGTTATTCCAGATATTACAGGCTCTAAAAAGTTTTTAGAGTCCTGTCACAAATAAGCTACATATTGATTATTGACCATTTGTGACATACCATAACGAACAAAAATTTAAAAAACTAATAAGGAGGTTTAACATTAATAAATACAAATGTATTCTGACAGTTTGAGTCAATTATGCTTTCTATTTGCAAAATTTCTTCAACCTTAACACAAAATAAGAAAAAAATGAATTTTTAAGAAATTTGCGGATTTCCCGTGATTAAAAAACAACCAAGATCCCGTTTGAGAATCCCTAGTCGCTTGTAACTAGTAATGTAAAATTAATCATATATTACTTTAGACACTTTAGCATTCAGGGTATGAAAGCTAGGGCCACTCATAGGTATTGTCTGGGGTTAAATACTTAAGTTAAAAGGTGAGAAAAGAGGAGCGAATGTGAAAATAAAATAGGATAGGAAAGGGGATGAAGGAGAATAATATATTACTGTCCGATATAATGATCTATGCTGCTTGTTGCTTTTATCGAGAAATTTTATAGAAGGAGAACAATTATTGCTAGCGGGACACGTCATTATGTTGTATCGAAACAAATGAGCGAGATCGTTCTATACATATTTGTGCCCTTTGTGTTAAAAAAACATCAGCTCTGAAACCCCTCACAAAATTATTGGCATTTGAAACTTTAAGGAAAAATCCTTTAAAATTGACAGTATAACTCCTTCATGTAAAGCTGAACAATGGGGAAAATTTTGCCAATTCTTAAGTCTAATCCACTCTTTCGGAATTCGGAGCAGCTCATAAATATAACCGAGCGATTTTCGAATAATCATATGTTTTCCATGTGAAAATAGACGAAAACTTATATTGGGCTCCCGTATGGCTTTGAAATTTCAATTTGGAACGCAACAGAAAGCTTCTCTATTGTTATTCATCTTTACTGCTAATACACAAGAATGATTCAAATGACCCAGATAAAACAGTTTCATTTTTAAACACCAAAGGGCGAGCATCCGTGAAAAATGCGAATTCACTCATTACGCGCTATCGTGTTGTGACTTGTATACCTACGTGCAATTTGTGAAGCTGTATTAATTTGATTTTTTGAACGTACCTAGTTTAAAAGTTTTGTGTTGTTTTCTTATTGTTATTATGGATGAGCCATCGTCTAGTGTTCAAGTTGATCAGTTAAAATGGAGAGAGCGGTTTTTAAAATAAATTTTGCAAAGTGAAATTCTTCTCATTTTAATGTTGGCTAAAAGATACAGTCGACCCCCTATAACACTGTTGATTATTCTGTTTTATATGAATTCCATGTTGTACCAGTCACTTAGATTTTACAAATACGTCAGCCGTTCACAGCCCGACACACGTATTTGTAAAATCTAAGCGACTCGTACAACATGGAATTCATATAAAACGGAATAATCAACAGTGTTATAGGAGGGTCGACTGTAATCAATCGACTAAATGGTCAGAAAGCTTGAGGTATGTACAATTTATGAAAAACAGGACCTATCATTCGGGCATAAAACAATCGCCTTACAAAGCTATGTTTGGAGTTGAACCCAGAGCTGGTCTTTCAACGACATCACTACCACCAGAAATAACAAACGATATTCAAGATGAAGATGACCTCCAAAAACTTATTGAAACTGATTTAACTCATAGACAGACAAATGATCACAATGATTCAGATGATAGTGATGGTAATGATATCGAAACTTCTAAAATTGTGATGATATCCAAAAGGCAAGACAAACAGCTGCTGAAAACCTTCAGAAACAGGCAAAAACAAATGAAATCTGCTTCTGAGAAATCGCATCCGCCAGCTAAAGTGGGAGATAATGTGACTGCCGATTCTTGATGTAGACAGAGGAAGGGGCGACCTAAGAAATGTTATTGACGTTGTTCTTGAAATAAACAATGATGGCCTGTACAAAATTGGAACTAAGCATGGAATATTGCAGACACACTATTGCGGGTTAGTTACGCATTTTATTATTTATTTTTTCTCAAATTACTTGAAAAAAAGAAATTCTTTTTTAATGACCATGTTACTCTATTTCACTGTCAAATCTGAACTGATTTCGATTATTATTGTTTTTATATTTGGAAGAGGTTTTCCAGTTTTATGAATTTTTCAGATAGGGTTTTTGTATATTTACTTATAATAAAGGCCTGATAACGATCTTCGAAGAAAAAAAGCGCAATGTTAAACGCCGTTTTGTTTGGTGTAAAAAGCATAAGTATGTTATATAATTTGGTCAAAGTAAAATATTTGTTTATTACAGAACTGAATTCGACCTTTGTACTCAAAAATTTCTACAAGAACGTGATATTAATCAAGATGTTCAAATCTCACTAACGACTGCAGCTACAAAACATTCA
>NW_019385349.1:0-31418 GCF_000671375.1 Centruroides sculpturatus | reverse complement strand
TTTGTTCAATAATAAATGTGAATTCTTCTTCCTGGAAAAAATAAGACATTCCCTGAAAATAAGACCTAGCGCATTTTTCAGAGCAAAAATTAATATAAGACACTGTCTTATTTTCGGGAAAACACGATAGTAAAATAATTTTAATATTAATAATAATAATTTAGTAACATAAATTTATTCATAGTAAAATGTACTCGGGGGCCGTAAAAATTATTTGGCGGGCCGTATACGGCCCGCGGGCCGCCAGTTGGACAGCCCTGACCTATAACATTGAGCTCCCTAATGGTTCCATATGGAAACGTCATATTGATCAACTGAGATCTCGATCATCCTCATCCCTCGAATCTCAAGGTGCTTCATTCGTTCCTCTTCAGCTGTGGTGGGAAGAAGAAAATAATCCTATAGTTGAAAATATTCCCCAGAAAGACAACATGAAAAATTCATCATCAGATACTGTCTTAACTTCAGACTCCTCTAGTACTCAAGAGTCAAGTCGTAGACATCGTAAAACTCCTAGATACTTACAAGACTATGTTTGTAACTTCTCCTTAGGAGGGGATGATGCTATGTATCGCAGCGCCACCTATGGCACTTCGAATGTATATATTTAGTAGCGCGCCTGCGCACTGCAGAGTTCTGCACCGTTATGTACTTCAATAAAGACGTGTTGATTTAGCTGTTCATGAGAATCTGTTTCAATCCTTTTCGTAATCTAATTCCGACGTTAATACATACCATTTATTACCTTAATTTAGATTACTTAGGGACTAGGGACTTGCGTAAGAGTAACTTAACTGTAACTGATTTAGAACCAGCACGCATGTTATCCTTCGCATTCTAAAATGACATTGCGCATGCGTCAGGAACTAATGTTCGAACAAACCTGATCTTTTCCTTTCCTCCCTTCTTTCTTTCTTCTTCGATGGTGTTTATATGGAGAGTTTAGCTCAATATAGGCTCTTTCTCCGAGTAGACTTATGTATGTGTATGATCGCTAGGCGACCGATTAGCCGGCTGTATCGAACAGCCATACGTACGCGCGGGAAATAAATGCCTTCCGGGAGGACTTTTATGGGGAACTGGCCTCCTATTCAGTCGTTATAGGCAAGGAGAAAACCCGGAAAACTCCAAGCAGCCAGCCTGTCCGACCGTGGCGCGAACCCACGACGAACCTCCCAGTCTTTAGGGTCTGGTCACCACTACGATGAGCGGCAACGGAGACCACTCGCCCACTGGTGGGGGCCACAAACCTGATCTGCCACGTGCGACTAAATATCCAGATGGCACAACGCGCTGATTCGTCGGCTGAATGACGTCAACCCACCGAAATAGGATATGCGGGTCGATTATATTTTGTGGTCGTCGGAACGAAGTCACGCAGAAATAGATTATTTTTTTAGTTGTAATATTGAGTGAGTATAAAGTGAAAATACAGTATAAAGTTTAGCTCGCACGTTTTCTTAAATTTATAGGAATAATTTAAAAATGGTTTACTTTTACAGTACTTAATAAATTACTAAGATTGATTATTTTTTTGAACGAATTTTAACTTCATACTTGATCTTTATGTACTGTACAATATCTCTGAACCAAATCATACACAATAGATAATTTTAACAGTGCGATTAGTGTTTTAAATTTAAATATACGTGCACAGATAATGAATAACAGAAAATTTATAATTTGTTACAGACATTATTTATAAAAAGTTCGAGAAAGGATGAAATTTATAATTAAGACGAGTCACATGCATTTAATATAGTTTATGAAACAATAAAATTAATGAATTTGTCACATGCATTTAATATAGTTAGATGAAACAATAAAATTAGCTAAGTTTTGTATACCTCTGAAAGAGAAATTTTCACAAATCTTGCTTAACAAATTATAAAGTTTAAATGTAAAAGTTATTGAACAATTTTGAATAAAGAATAGGCATATTCTGTATAGATTACTCTCATCAAAAATTTTTTTTAATGCTTTAGTTAGGATTGACAGTTCTTTCTATCAATAGATCTTTTGTGCTTTTGAATGTCAGTTCAAAACCTGTGTGTTAAAAAACAACACTTTTCAAATTTACAGAAATTTCATGTATCCGGTTCCATCTATGCCAGTTTTTCTCAACGGGGGCGATATCGCCCCCATGTGGGCGTTTTTCCATGTTCAGGGGGCGATTAGCAACAATTTATATTTTGGGGGGCGAAAAATAATTTTCTGGGTGATATAGTANTCAAACGAACTATTTTCAATTTGATCAATTTTCTGGAACGTTTACAATCGTTCTATAATCAAACAAATTCGAATTTAAAACGGTTCGAACATTTTTAAAATAAAATCGAAATAGAAAATCTTCGAAGTCAACCACTTTAAACCCCATATCTCCCGCACCCTTATAGCTATCGAGACGCAACCACCATAGTGCACGAATGGAGACTTGGGGCTACTACCACATACAAACACCATTCGTGTGCGATGTGTAGTTTTGGCAGAAAAGTGAAATATAGGGACACACACGTCTATTTATATATATAGATTATTCTTGAATAGTGTTACCGTCCCGTTACCCGTCCGGTTTTCACTCGGACAGTCCGGGAATTGACTCACTGTCCGCAGGTGAACCAGAGCCGTAACTAGGCAGGTTAACAGATGCACCCGCACAGGGCCCACTTGGAAGGGGGGCCCAAACTGCTGTTCACAAGAAATTATTAAATTTTAAATTTTTCCGCCTTTTCTACAGCGCGGTTTGGCAATTACATTTCGTCTTACTTAGACCCCAGATGTCTGCTCACCAGTGTTCCCAACTGTGGCGACTTTTAGAGGGACGTAGTGAGGTAGCGGAGACCTCAGACAAATCAACCAAAAGTAGCGATTTTTGAGATTTTTTAATTTATTTTTTGAGAAATTTAAATTTATGTTTATAGTTTTCAAATTTACAGATTTTTCTCTACTTTATAGAGCTCTCTGGCAACTATTATTATTATTACGATATACAAAACTGTATTTCTAGATTTTTCTAGTGTGCAAAGCTAGAAATCTGTAAAGGTAACATTTTGTAACAAAAATAAATCTGTCCGAGGATATTTTTAAAATTACTAAATTGAAAACGGTAACTCCCGAATAAAATCTTAGTCTCGAGATTGTAAAAGGCGTGCAGAAATTTCGACATCATTTTTTGCTTTATAGTGGTATACATATGTGGTGTATACCTGAACGACTGATTAAGCGGTAAGCGAACTATGTGGACGCGTAGGGCCCGAAGGGACTCCCGCAGTCTTTAAAATGCTAGTGAAAAAAGGGATCGCGAAAACGCAGAAGATAGAAATAGTCCAGAAAAACGCTTCGATATATATAGATACATGGAAGTAATAAATGATATAGCTTTATGGCCAACAATATTAACAGATGCTATTATTGATCATATTCTTAAAACAAACCAAAAAGTATAGAAAAGGGATTTCTTAATAAACGAAAAAAAAAAAAAAGTTAAGATAATGGAAATAGATAAAACGCCAGATGAAGGAAGTAACTTGACACCCGAAAAATTATTTAAAATACAAATTTACAGTGTTCTTGACACTATTGTGTCAAATAGATTGGCGTTATGAAAAAATGAAAACTATCTGTGACGATTTTTGCTTTCTCTGTGGCTGGTCTTTACAATACACGATTGTTGCTGATTTAAAAAAAATCGGCTACAGATCTCGCTATTAAATATAGCAAAGATTTAAAAAAGTACGAATTCACAAGTGAAATTGAAAGGTTTAATTTTGAAGTAATTACTCTTATACAAAATATAGAAACTGCATCTCCGTTTAATATTCTACAGGCTCTTCATGATTTTGGTTTAATTGAGTTTTATCCAAATATCAATATCGCTCTTCGAATATTTCTAACGTTTCCCGTTTCTATTGCTTCGTGCGAGAGAAGTTTTAGCAAGTTAAACTTAATAAAATTTAGTTAAGATCAACTATCGGACAAGAACGATTATCCAATATTTCTATTATTTCAATAGAATACAATATCGTTAAAAATATTAATTATGATGGTGCAGAGCCGTAACTAAGGTATGGCCAATGTGGCCCCCCGCCATAGGCACCGATTTAATAAAAGCGCCAACGAGAAGGTTTCGGAATAATATGTATTCGAAATTAATAACACAAACATTTTTATATTTATACAGGGTGTATGAGAATGTCGTTTTAAAAATTCGGGGATTGTAGAGGATAAAATTTTGAACGTTTTGATATAATGAACCTATAGTTGGAAATTTGAACTAAAGTGTCTACAGCGGTAGGAAGTGCTTGACAGCCCTTCACTTTGCTAGCTACCCTTCGTCCATTGACGTCATGTTATTGCTGCGGATGGAAGATTGTAAACACACAACTACAGTGGTCTAACTGAGCCTGTGTACAGGACGTTGTGTACTTAGTGCCTGTCGTTCTTCAGGTCACCCCTTGCATCCACTGGCGCTGTGCTGTAAACACACAGCNGACTATTCGACTCGATTATCGCACGTACGAAAATTGGCGCGCAAACCGCATTATGGCAAGGACCCCGCTCTCTATTGGCCCGCTGTCACTACGCTTCGCCAATCGCGTTAATTCTTGACAGTTGAAGCGGACCGACATGAGCGTCATGACAGCTATGTGATAAGTGATGATATCAAATGTGGATAACAATGAAATGTCCTACACGTGTAAATAACGGAGAAAGAAGAGAGAAGGACTGCGAAGTGATAATGTGAAAATAAATACGAAATTGAGTCGATAACATAATCGAACGAGTCGTTATTGGCGCGAAATTCGCGGTCGTCAATGCCAAACAATTGTTGTCATAGACTTCGGAAAGCTAAATGCTTGTAATGAAAGTCACTTAGCGTGCACGGGCGAAAACCTGGGGCCGTTCGGGCTATCAAGCTGTCTCGAATCTGTGAAATCATAACTGTGACTTATATCTACGTCCTGTCTGTCTCTTTTTCCCGTTATCACCAGGCTGAGTCACGTAATTGTAAAATGGGAACTCTACGACGGAAAAGTGACGAATCGAAGGTATCGTGAGCGCGTATTGTGATGTATGCACAGGCATACATGGATTAGAGCGATAGAGGAAAGAGAAAGGGAAGAGCAAAGACGAGCGCTTAAAAAGAATGATAGGCAGGGTCAGACCCTCAGATGTGCGAGGATTCTCCAACGATAGACGTGTACAGTACGTGTGCTGATCTTTGTAATTATAAATTGTGAATACATGTGACTAATATTATTTTCTTTTTTATTTTGTGCATGTTACAAGTTATAAATAAATATAAACAAACAACACTAACTCTAAAACATTAACTCTAAATACCAACATGATTAATTTACTGTCTTTTTGTTGTTTATAACTCCTGTTTTTAGGTATTCGGTATTCGGCCGAATAGTGATTAAATATTCGGTATTCGGCCGAATAGTGATTAAATATTCGGTATTCGGCCGAATAGTGAAAAATAGGCCGAATACCGAATAGTAACCGAATATTCGTTACATCACTAGTTTTCACAGTAAGCTATTTTTGTTTGTGTTGAGTAGAAAAATATAAACCGAAGTGATATTCAATGTCTATATTTAAGTTTCCACAGGATTTGATTTGAAAAGCAAACCAATGGATTAGAGAATTTGTAGAAAAAATAACTTATTATTTAAAATGTTTTAACAATTATGNGTTAAAAATATTAATTATGATGGTGTAATTAATGAATTTGCTGAAATGAAAGCCAGAAAAATTCAATTAAAATAAATCTTATTAAAAATCTATTTTAATGTACTTGTTTTATTATTTTCCCAAAACCAAATAAATTAAGGGGCCTAAATGCAAATTCTTGCACAGGGCACAGGAATGGCTAGTTACGCCTCTAGGGTGAACTATTAATTTTGCCCGAGAATTTCGTAGAAATTGTGAAATTATGATAAAACAAAGTTCTTGCAGATATTTTCACAAATTTACACTATTTTAACAGCGAAAGAACCCACACTCACTGAAACTCATCTGCAATTCTGCCATGTTAGTCTGTTTACGCCGACGTGTGGCGCGCGACCTGTCGACTTTTTTTTTTCTTTTTTGCATGCACGATCGTACCTTCTCCAATATCCAATAGAGCTAAGTCATCTGTACCTGTTCTGCTATGTATCGCAGCGCCACCTATGGCACTTCGAATGTATATATTTAGTAGCGCGCCTGCGCACTGCAGAGTTCTGCACCGTTATGTACTTCAANACAGAAATAACTTCTGTTTGATTTGTTATGTTCTCATTTAAAGAAAAAACTTCATGCTTTTGAATTCCTCCAGAATGCTCAATAGAAACAAATGGATGTTCTCATTTGAATTTATGATTAATACATTTTTGGGTCTGATGATGGAATGGAAAATTCCTAAAAAAACATTTAACCAAATAAAAAGCTTTGACTCCTATAATTTTCTTTCATTTATGTTCCTCCTGATATTGTATGGAGTTGACATATTCTGAAACTTACTGTTATTATTGTGGCATGCTGATGGCTGAGCAATCTACCTGGAAATTAATCTGGACAGGCTGAAAACTCCCAGTAATTTATTGTATAAATGTCTACAGGACATATTGTATTAATAGGACTTATTGTACTGGTGTCCGGAATCATCAAATTGAGGAAACTTATTCAGAAAAAACAATCAATCTTTATTGTTAACCTGTATATGTCCCAGTAGACATTTATACAATATATAATAAGGACACAAAGGCATATGAATTAACCCCAGTAATTTTTCAGGGGTGATCTGACCTAAATATGTCAGGCCCTGTCTTTCATCACTGGCTGCTTTAATGTGGGCCTGGCTGAACCCACAATGGATTTGATAAAATAGCCCACTTAATTAATAACCATAGGGGAATAAGAGTATTAAAAAAAAGAATTGGCATGCTTCTGTAGAATCTGAGATAACAGATAGCATAGATTTCCATTTTAGATTTGGAATCATCCATAAATGATGTCACACCCCAGGGGAGGGGAGTTTAAGAAATGCAACAATTTGTGACAAGAGAGGGGGAGGAATTTAGCACAACATAAGTCACTGCTTATTAAATATACAATTTAATAATTTGGACTGTGGGTAGATCATGTATGCATGTATTGCTATTGCACTTTTATTCTGCAACTCTCAGTATTGATATTGCAAAACTCCCTTAGTGGTGCCAATGACTATGGACTTTTGCATGGAAATAAAAACAATGATGATGTGCTTGATCAAATTTACTCATATACAAGTTGTACATAAAATATTTTATTATTAATTTTTGGACTCCCTACCATTTCCACAAGAAGGCAGAGGGTAAAGATTCTACATGACTCTGCCAAAGTCATTGAATATATTGATAAAGAATTTATTCACACAGTGGCATAGCTACATATTCAGCACCCTGGAGCAAGTTGAATCGGTGCGCCCCTTATTCCTCAGAAGAGAGGGGCCTAATTCTTGCACACAGTGAAAACGAGTAAGATCGCCTATAATCTAGTGATCTTAATCTTTGCTATCGTTACTTTTTGCCCGAGCAACATCGGACTCATCTGCTAGTATAAAACAAAATATAATTGTTTAAATACAGAGTACCTAATAATATTTACTACATATTATATAAACTGTATTGACAAAATGTAAGCAAGTTTAATTTTATAAGAAATACATAATACATTTAAAAAACTTCAAAATTGTTTGCTCGCTTTTTCGTTTGCAAATCAGTCAATCACTTTCTTCAGATCAAGTTGACAAGCTATTGTTTTTTCAATTAATATAGTAGGGACTGATCTAGATTTTTCGGGGCACAGCCCACCAGTGGCCAAGCGGTCTTCGTACCCTGAACACTGGGAGCTCAGATGAGCTGGCTACATGAAGTTTTCCGGGTTTTCTCCACATCTGTAACACCTAAATAGGGGCCAGTTTCCCTTAAAAAGACCTCCCGGAAGGCATCCCCCTAGGCAGATTGCCCAAGTGCTGCATTGCCATAACTTAACAAAACAAAATCATCATCATCATCATAGAGCTTATTGAAGTCCAATGGGAACCCATTTTTTGTTAATATAAATAATACTATAAATTATCATTATTATTAATATCTGAGTATATGATATAATAAAGTGGCTAGTATAAATTTTGAAAGAACCAAATGACTATATCTCAAGGATTACTGTAAAAATCATGATATTTTCTTATGCATTCTAATGGTGAAAATTAATATAACATCAATCTTAGAGATGCTATTCTGACCAAAATATTGTTATTAATAGGAGTCAAAGCTTTTTATTTGGTTAAATGTCTTTCAGGACTTCTGTTCCATCATTAGACCTAAAAAAGTTTGAATCATAAATTCAAATAAGAACATCCATTTGTTCTGTTGAGCATTCTGGAGAAATTCAAAGCATGAACAGTTTTTAAAATATTAGAAAACACAACTTGTTTTATTTAAAACATTTCACAATCAGTCAGTATAACAACATCAGTTTTACAAAATTGATGATGTTTACTTTGAAAAATGATTCTATTACACTGATATGTTTTAAATCAAACAGAAATAACTTCTGTTTGATTTGTTATGTTCTCATTTAAAGAAAAAACTTCATGCTTTTGAATTCCTCCAGAATGCTCAATAGAAACAAATGGATGTTCTCATTTGAATTTATGATTAATACATTTTTGGGTCTGATGATGGAATGGAAAATTCCTAAAAAAACATTTAACCAAATAAAAAGCTTTGACTCCTATAATTTTCTTTCATTTATGTTCCTCCTGATATTGTATGGAGTTGACATATTCTGAAACTTACTGTTATTATTGTGGCATGCTGATGGCTGAACAATCTACCTGGAAATTAATCTGGACAGGCTGAAAACTCCCAGTAATTTATTGTATAAATGTCTACAGGACATATCGTATTAATAGGACTTATTGTACTGGTGTCCGGAATCATCAAATTGAGGAAACTTATTCAGAAAAAACAATCAATCTTTATTGTTAACCTGTACAATAAGTCCTATTAATACAATATGTCCCAGTAGACATTTATACAATATATAATAAGGACACAAAGGCATATGAATTAACCCCAGTAATTTTTCAGGGGTGATCTGACCTAAATATGTCAGGCCCTGTCTTTCATCACTGGCTGCTTTAATGTGGGCCTGGCTGAACCCACAATAGATTTGATAAAATAGCCCACTTAATAACCATAGGGGAATAAGAGTATTAAAAAAAAGAATTGGCATGCTTCTGTAGAATCTGAGATAACAGATAGCATAGATTTCCATTTTAGATTTGGAATCATCCATAAATGATGTCACACCCCAGGGGAGGGGAGTTTAAGAAATGCAACAATTTGTGACAAGAGAGGGGGAGGAATTTAGCACAACATAAGTCACTGCTTATTAAATATACAATTTAATAATTTGGACTGTGGGTAGATCATGTATGCATGTATTGCTATTGCACTTTTATTCTGCAACTCTCAGTATTGATATTGCAAAACTCCCTTAGTGGTGCCAATGACTATGGACTTTTGCATGGAAATAAAAACAATGATGATGTGCTTGATCAAATTTACTCATATACAAGTTGTACATAAAATATTTTATTATTAATTTTTGGACTCCCTACCATTTCCACAAGAAGGCAGAGGGTAAAGATTCTACATGACTCTGCCAAAGTCATTGAATATATTGATAAAGAATTTATTCACACAGTGGCATAGCTACATATTCAGCACCCTGGAGCAAGTTGAATCGGTGCGCCCCTTATTCCTCAGAAGAGAGGGGCCTAATTCTTGCACACAGTGAAAACGAGTAAGATCGCCTATAATCTAGTAATCNACAAATGTATTCTGACAGTTTATGAGTTAATTATGCTTTCTATTTGCAAAATTCCTCAACCTTAACACAAAATAAGAAAAAAAGTGAATTTTTAAGAAATTTGCGGGATTTCCCGGGATAGGAAAAATTTCCCGGGTTAAAAAAACAACCGGGATCCCGTTTGAGAAACCCTAGTGGCTACTCTCGTTAGTCAAATGGGTCCGGTGGCTTACAAATTATTAAAGAACCTTTGTCTCCCAGATAAACCTTCTTCGAAGACATTTGCTGATTTAAAAAGTATAATGAGGTCTCATAGAAATAAATCAGTCAGTATTATTTCCGAGAGAGCGAACTTTACTCGCCGGGTACAAAAAGAAGGAGAATCGATTAACGATTTTATAGTTTGNTTCTGGAGAAATTCAAAGCATGAACAGTTTTTAAAATATTAGAAAACACAACTTGTTTTATTTAAAACATTTCACAATCAGTCAGTATAACAACATCAGTTTTACAAAATTGATGATGTTTACTTTGAAAAATGATTCTATTACACTGATATGTTTTAAATCAAACAGAAATAACTTCTGTTTGATTTGTTATGTTCTCATTTAAAGAAAAAACTTCATGCTTTTGAATTCCTCCAGAATGCTCAATAGAAACAAATGGATGTTCTCATTTGAATTTATGATTAATACATTTTTGGGTCTGATGATGGAATGGAAAATTCCTAAAAAAACATTTAACCAAATAAAAAGCTTTGACTCCTATAATTTTCTTTCATTTATGTTCCTCCTGATATTGTATGGAGTTGACATATTCTGAAACTTACTGTTATTATTGTGGCATGCTGATGGCTGAACAATCTACCTGGAAATTAATCTGGACAGGCTGAAAACTCCCAGTAATTTATTGTATAAATGTCTACAGGACATATCGTATTAATAGGACTTATTGTACTGGTGTCCGGAATCATCAAATTGAGGAAACTTATTCAGAAAAAACAATCAATCTTTATTGTTAACCTGTACAATAAGTCCTATTAATACAATATGTCCCAGTAGACATTTATACAATATATAATAAGGACACAAAGGCATATGAATTAACCCCAGTAATTTTTCAGGGGTGATCTGACCTAAATATGTCAGGCCCTGTCTTTCATCACTGGCTGCTTTAATGTGGGCCTGGCTGAACCCACAATGGATTTGATAAAATAGCCCACTTAATTAATAACCATAGGGGAATAAGAGTATTAAAAAAAAGAATTGGCATGCTTCTGTAGAATCTGAGATAACAGATAGCATAGATTTCCATTTTAGATTTGGAATCATCCATAAATGATGTCACACCCCAGGGGAGGGGAGTTTAAGAAATGCAACAATTTGTGACAAGAGAGGGGGAGGAATTTAGCACAACATAAGTCACTGCTTATTAAATATACAATTTAATAATTTGGACTGTGGGTAGATCATGTATGCATGTATTGCTATTGCACTTTTATTCTGCAACTCTCAGTATTGATATTGCAAAACTCCCTTAGTGGTGCCAATGACTATGGACTTTTGCATGGAAATAAAAACAATGATGATGTGCTTGATCAAATTTACTCATATACAAGTTGTACATAAAATATTTTATTATTAATTTTTGGACTCCCTACCATTTCCACAAGAAGGCAGAGGGTAAAGATTCTACATGACTCTGCCAAAGTCATTGAATATATTGATAAAGAATTTATTCACACAGTGGCATAGCTACATATTCAGCACCCTGGAGCAAGTTGAATCGGTGCGCCCCTTATTCCTCAGAAGAGAGGGGCCTAATTCTTGCACACAGTGAAAACGAGTAAGATCGCCTATAATCTAGTGATCTTAATCTTTGCTATCGTTACTTTTTGCCCGAGCAACATCGGACTCATCTGCTAGTATAAAACAAAATATAATTGTTTAAATACAGAGTACCTAATAATATTTACTACATATTATATAAACTGTATTGACAAAATGTAAGCAAGTTTAATTTTATAAGAAATACATAATACATTTAAAAAACTTCAAAATTGTTTGCTCGCTTTTTCGTTTGCAAATCAGTCAATCACTTTCTTCAGATCAAGTTGACAAGCTATTGTTTTTTCAATTAATATAGTAGGGACTGATCTAGATTTTTCGGGGCACAGCCCACCAGTGGCCAAGCGGTCTTCGTACCCTGAACACTGGGAGCTCAGATGAGCTGGCTACATGAAGTTTTCCGGGTTTTCTCCACATCTGTAACACCTAAATAGGGGCCAGTTTCCCTTAAAAAGACCTCCCGGAAGGCATCCCCCTAGGCAGATTGCCCAAGTGCTGCATTGCCATAACTTAACAAAACAAAATCATCATCATCATCATAGAGCTTATTGAAGTCCAATGGGAACCCATTTTTTGTTAATATAAATAATACTATAAATTATCATTATTATTAATATTAACTATTTTTTACTATACAATAAATGCTCATTGTTAATGAAAAAGTATTAAAAATTTATGATAATAATACAATTTTTGTGGGACCTTGACACATAGAACCCAGGGCTTAAGCTCTATTAGTTTGTAGATCCGTCCCTGGATATAGTAACCAGAGTTAAGACGGTGTTGTGACATGCTGCTTCTTAAATAAGTTTTGATTAATTTTAGTTTTGAAAAACTTCTTGTCATTGCCCGTAAAGTTAAAAAAATGAGGCATACTGCAATAATGTTGGAAAACTTATTTGAGGCTGTGGTGTAAAATGAAAGTAATTCAGCAACTTCACTTATAGAAGTAATTTCTTTTACCTGACTATAAAAACACATTTTAAATCGAAGCAGTTGAGGTCCAAAACTAGGCGAATATGCCGATTGTAACAATTCTGATTGTTTCAGAATATTTTTATCAGATGACGTGACAAGATATTCAGGCGAAAAGCACTTGAAAAGTGTACATAATTGTCAAATGGATTCAAATCTAATAGTTAATTGATTAATTATTACATCCAAAAATTTTTTTACAAATGTTTTTACAATTTTTTATTTGCCCTTTATAACTTGGAGCCCTCATGATTCGTGCGCCTGGAGCGGTTTGCTCCAACTGCTCCACGATAGCTACGCCTCTGTATTCACATGGAAAATCTCCCCGAAAGGGGAGAAACTGGAGTGGTGAGAGGTGGTACAGAAACTGAAGTACCACCTCTCACCACTCTTATATAGTTTCAATAAAAGAACACTTACTGTTGCATGAACTAGAACTAGTGCATGGGAGTGAAAAAATTTTGTAGTAAACTAATTGATATTTACACTGTAAATAAACTTCTGAAACTAAATTCCACTTCTGATTGTTGTACTTTTTTAAAATTTTCCCTTTAAAACTAATATGACATCATTTTAAAGAGGGAATTTGAAAAATGTGAAAAGGGAGAGGGAGGGTTAAAATTTGCCAAAAATAGCATGACATCATTTATGGACTACCTTTTGTGCCTTTTGTCTTATCCAAATGATAAATATAGTTATTACTGTACTAAATTGCACAAACTATAGATTGGGTTTTAATATTGATTAATCCATCAATACTTCATAAATTTAGTAAAACTAAACATAGTATATGTCTATTACTGATGTAAACAGCTGACACCTCTTCCAAGTAATAAAGGCCAAGCAGATGAGGATATCATCCAAAATATTTTATTAAAATCCTCCAAAAAGATATTTTAGATGATATCATTGTCTGCACAGTCTTTGTTATTTGGAAGAAGTGTTGGCTGTTTACATTGGGTATAGACAAATATGATATTTCTGTTTACTACATTTACAAAGTATTGATGAATTAATAAATAATTATGCTGGTTTAATGAGATTAATGTCTCTCAAAACTCTTATTCACAATAAAAAAAACTCAAATACATTTGTTCATTTCAAGTTAAGACTCATTTGTATCATATCTGTTATAAATTTTGCAAACAGATACTTTTTCCTCCACTATAAGCACTGTTTTACAATAAATTAAATTGATAATTATAAAATAAAATGTTCTTGGCATTGTGTAGTAATTTCATAGATTTCTCTTTTTCTACTAATGCTAATGTACTGAGGAAATAGGGCAGTGACAAATATATTTTCAGTATTGTTTATTTGTTGATATATTGTAAAATATAAAAAAATTTTCAGTTTATATTCTTTGCTTGAAACTAGCTCAGTAGACAACATTATCAAACCAAACTGCTAATAAACATTTATAAAATGACTTCTTAAAATGTTTTGGTTTTGTAAAATAGAGTTTTATTTAAAATATTTTAAGCTAGGCTGAATTTTACATACTATAATTTTTTAACATTAAGAAATGAATTAAAAATAAAATGCAAGTTGTATTTAAATAATTAAAAATTATTTCTTTTAAAAGTTAAACAAAAGTTAAGAATTAGGCCCTTTCACACAATCTGGTTGAAATTGTGACTATAGCTAGTTATGGCACTAAATACAGTATCCAACTGCATCTATTCACAAACAATATTTTCCATATTTTCAATTTGTTCCTTTATTATTTTTGCTTAGAGCAGTGGTTTGTGATTGACCAGAGAAAATGCACCATCTGTATATTTATTACATAAATGAAAAATAGTGAAATAGTTCACTGGGCACATCCAGTAAATGTAGAAAAAAGTTTATTGGGTGCAGGACAATTTAAAATTTTTAAATTACTTTTGTAGGTTATATCAATATTTGACAAATTATTGAGTCTTTTCTAATTCAATTATTAACAATTCTTGAATTACTGGAGTCAAAGTTGAAATTGGTAAAAATGCACCAACTCCAAATTTTAACAGACTATGGTTCTAAAAAAGTTTTATATTCATGTTGACAGTGATGAAATCCTTGTATGTTGTGTGCATTCAATTGAGATAAAAAATATATAATACATCTATTATTTATATCCTGTATTGATATATAAATAGAGGAGTCAGAGTCAAAACATTTGTGTACCTACTCCACAGCCTTAATATGTACAATATTTTACTTCATTCACATGGAACATGTGGTCTGTGAAGTCCTAATAACAATATTTTCTAACCTGATTACCAGTATTTAATGAACAAACTTGATGAACCTTTATTTCTGGTAACGTTTCAATTCAGGAACAAACATTTTCGGCCTCACCCAAGGTCTGCTTCAGGTTAAATTAAAATTAAAACGGGATTCCAAACTTAGAATGTCTTTCTTTGGAATGTTTTCAAATGTTAAGATTTTAAAATAAATTGGAACAAGGTTATATGAGCGTGCTATAGAACATCGGCGACATCTTGCTCTTTCCATATGTAGTGCCAGGCATATGATAGTGCATTGCCGTCTTTAGAGTTGATGCATCTCCATGATAGAGGAATCCCATTTTAATTTTAATTTAACCTGAAGCAGACGTCAGGTGAGGCCGAAAACATTTGTCCCTGAATTGAAACGTTACCAGAAATAAAGGTTCATCAAGTGTGAAGTCCTAATATGTGGCCTGATGATTTTGGAAACAATTTTATTTTCCTGTTTACTCCCTCATTGTGCAACCCTTATTAAGCTGATATTTGTGACAAAGAACATTCAAACTAAATGTGAAAACAAGAGAACAAACTATATATTACTAGTTTACACATTATCACACTATATTTTAGTACCTAGAAGACTGGAATTATGGCGCATATTAATACTCATCAGGCTTAAAGCCTGTAACTCTGCAAGAAAAATGCTTTGGTCCCTTAGAAGTCTATGAAATTCATTTGTAGCCTGCATCCAGGAAACGTTACTCATCACTGCTTTAATTTGCCAAAATTCTAAAATGAGAAATTTAATTCCACTGATTTACTGTTAAATTTTGAGATTCATATTCTTCTAAACGTTTATCCCATAAAACAGGTCTTTCTTGAACTAAATTTGTTAATAATTCAACATCAACTTCATGGTGTCCACAGAATATTTTCCAGGAGGTAAAGTTGCAGACAAATATTTATATCAATAAATTTTAATTATTTAATTTTTTGGGTTTTTTTTGCAAGTAGATTATAGAATACAGTATTGCATCAATACAACAAGACAGACAAAGTATCTCTTGGTTGAGGGTATAAGGTTGCATATTTCAATTACTTTTATGATTATAATTTGTGAAAATTCTTACTCAATTCCAGGGGCAAGTGACTTGTTTTCCCCCTTTGTAGACATCCAAGATCAACTTCATAATCTCCATTTTAATCAAAAGAAAATTTAAGTTTAATGTATCTCATTGGAAGTCTTAATGTGCATAGGTACGGCAAAAAAATCATGGAGTGTGGAAGAGAGTATGGACACACACAGTAATCTTGACTATAGGCAAAAACTATGGGGACTCTGGTGACATAAAACTTGTCATGTATGGAATTTTGCTGTGGCCATATCATATAAGAGGCTCTACGGAAATCATCAGTCAATAGCAATTTATGGTGTCTTGGCTAGTCACAGCCATGGTTTTAAACTGGATCATGTGAAAAGGGCCTTAAAATAACAATAATTTTATGGCATAGTGAAAGAAAATAAATTTATTCCTATATTGCAATAGCTAATTTTTGTTCCATAGTAAATAAAAAAAATACAACTTAAAATGACTTTCAATAAATTCTTCAGTTTGAACTGGACTATAGAAACAACAAACAAAAAGCAAACATGAACATCAAAGTCAGTACAACAGTCACAAAATGCAAATGTTTTCAGTCTATCACAAAGACCTTTGTCAGAAACAGAAGAAATTCTAAGATGGAATGTTCAAAGTATGGCCAAATTTGAAATTTCAAAATAATTGCATGCAAGATGTGGGCACAATGATTGGTTGAGTGCTGAATTACAGAGAGCTTGCTATGTATTGAAAACTGATTTCATCTCCCTTGATGTTTACCTCTTCTATCTGATCTGCTTTAGAAATCTCCAGAGCTTTCAGTTTCCTTTGCCATATAGGGCCATTCTTAACAAAGTCACCTGTAACATAGCAACCACATTATAATTCCAGGATAAAGCAACTGCTGGACTGACTTTGAGGTTTGTATTTGTATTTGCTTTCTGTTATGATATGAAATATCCATTATTACTAAATGTATCATTTTAAATATACCAGAAATTATAAATTTAAGTACATATTTTAACTTTACATGTAAGTAATACCTGAAGACAGGTCAAGTTACTTTTGTAACTTCTAGGATGTTTAAAGTTACAGTTTTAGTTACAATGGATATTACTAGTCATTTTAACTTATTTTTTGTTTATTATAGAACAAAAAGATGCCATTACAATAGTTAAGAAATTTACTTTCTTCAGATTGGAATTAGAACAGATATCAAAAATAAAAAAATGTAAAAGTGAATAGCATACAAAGGAATAGAAATGGTGACTATAGGTTAACATAATATAGCTTATGCAAAAAATAGTTAGCTTATAGCAAATAATGCTTAGAACAACAAAATGAATATTGCAATATAAAACATCAATTTAATGCTTAAGATATGTTAAATAAAATAAATTCAATGTGTATTCTAAGAATATAAAATAATTATGAAAATCAAAATTCTGCTGAAAAGTTTTTATTATTAAGTTAATGTTTTAACACTTAATGATTAAATATATACTGGTAAATTACAATTTAACTTTCCTGTACATCAACAAGAAAACAAATTTTTTCTTTTGCTTGTTGTAGATTGAATAACAATTTTATACTTAACATTGAAAATACAATATAATTGTTTATTTTTTTTCATATAATTTTATTTTTCTTAAAATTGATTATTTCTGTACACAATCACAAATAGAATCTTCTTGCATTTGCCTTCTCTAACTAAAATTGGTAATGGAAGGAAAAATAGATTTGCTAATCTGCTCTCTTTATACATGTCTATGATTATCTATTTACTATTATGTATGCTTTAAATAATTTAGTAAAAATTATTATCAGCAGACATGTTTTGATGTTTTCAAAATTTAGAACACATTATGGAAGTTTTCTGACTGTTTGCTGTACTTTATTATAAATAATTATGCATAAACCAATATCTTATTATTGTTAATATTTTTTATATATGTATTTGCAATAAGGGCACAAAGATAAACACTCACCATGTAATCTTGCAACAGATTTGGCTTTATTACACTAAAAAAAAAATTTCAATTTAACACTACCTGGCACTGGAAACAAGAATATCCAACAATATTTATAAGTAATCTTTATACAGTTACTGAAATTTAGCAATGGATGCACAAAATCATCTCATTGATCCACAAATAATTTAGTGATCAGAGACCACCACATTTTAACTGATCATGCAAACAAAAAAAAACCAAAATAATATGCACAGAGGGTTTTCTTTTTCAATGTATAATACAGGAATTTCTCATTTGATGACAAATTACTAATCTACTTTTCAATTCATGATCATCAGAATGGGGTAAATATGTTTCTCTAAGTAATTTTTAAATGGTCATGTATATAATCGACACTTTTTTAAGTGACAATTGCAGGTAGGAGGATTGAATGTTGTTACTTGTGCAGACTTACAAAGAAGGCCCATAAAGGAAATAAGAGTCATATGACAATTACTTACCCCACACATTTCTATTGCCAATATCTAAACAATTTTACTTTTAAACAAAAATCTTCCTTTATAATGCAACTGCATACTGAATAAATTAGATAAGGACAGCAAATGGACCATCTGAGATATAAGTCAATACTAAAACTGACTAAGCTCTATGATTATGTTTGATATATTCAATTTCTGTTAATTATTTTTCAATTAATTTATAAATCTTATAAATGATTTAGGAAGAAAATAAAGGAGGCATTAATTTTATAAATATGAATCATACTTTTGTACCACTGAGGGAAGTAATTGAATTGGCACTATTTAAAAATGTTAATTATCACAAATATTCACTGTTTTGAACAAGGTTTTTCAATAATAATACAGTATAGTATTTTGTAAATACTAGTGAAAATACAATATACAGTATTATGCAAATACAGACAAACAAACAAATACATTTTTTTTCCTGATATATTTCCATCTAAACTGATATTTCCTGAAATACAGGCACAATGTAAGAAGCTGCACATTTACTAAATGTGAGATGGTTTCCTGCACTATTAATTTACAGTTACAATTACTCTGTAAACTGATTTTTACATAACTGTCTTTGATAACAGAGCTTTTCAAGATGAATCTTCACAGATTTATTTCGCTGATGTGATTTGATAGTCAGTCAATTGGTAAATTTGCTTATTCAACACTAAATCCTGCATTTCAGAAATTTTAACATAATCCAATTTTGAATGTTTATTGTAATCTTAAACTACCATATAAATCTTTTGACAATAGATTATATTTGATCACATGACTGTGCACAGTGGAATATGTACCAGTAACTTGGATTGAATTTTGAGACAAATTTCTTTATTTATATATACCCTATTCATTTTCTGTACATAGATTGGTCAGAAAAAAAACCATTTTCTGCTGAACACACAATTATACCAATTTTCCTTGTACAAGGCAATGAGGGAAGATATAATGTGAGGAAATATGCTGATTAGTGAAGGACTGTGCAAGAAGAGACATGGCAATCCTGACTGGTGTCTAGGCAGAACAACAAACTTTTTGACTTGTCAACAAAGTAGATAATATATAAACAAAAACCATGGAATGTATATCCATATAAATACAGTATTCTTACAAAGATAGACTGGCTCCTAATTTCAATATTACAGTACACATATGTGGTAGGATTCTATTCTTCTGAAATAATCACATTCTGTGAGGTGTGATGAACAGAGATGGAGGAGCCAATCATAACTCCATTTTGCCTGCTCATCTTAATTTTTCAGTATTTGTCTTTAATTTTTTAAACAACTCTAGAGCTGTTCATTGTCAGTTGAATGGTGCAGTCTGCCCAATCATAGGTCTTAATAGCAGAGAGTAAAGGAACACTGGCACCAACACTGATCTATTTAAATAGAGCCTCATAGCCCCACTTTCTTCTTTTTCTTCTGGCCGATTTGGAAAAATTAATTTAAAATTGATACCATTTTCTATCTTTATATTTAACCATCAACTGATGAGCAGTATTAGAGTAACTTTCTGCTTCAGTCATTAATCTTCCTGTGCGTTCTTCAAGTTGAGTCAAAGCTTCCCCTCTTTCTGTCAAACCCTAAAAAATAATAATTCAAGAACAATTCAATATTTCATATTTATTTTAAATTTTAATTATTCATTACGCAATCAAATCATATAAGAATTACAATAAAAGAACTAAAATTTATAATTCTGCTTCAAACTAAAATTATTTTAAAACTGATAAACAAGAAACAGTTTTAAGTTTCATAAAAACTAAGCAATTAGATTTGTTTGTTTAAATGTTTATAATTAGTATTTCTTACCCTGGATGATATATATATATATATATAATTAATTATTAGATTAAATTACTACATATATAAGGGCTGCTCAGTTTTAGTAATGATCAATAATCCTACTGGATTTGTATGCACATACATGTTTGCCCTTAAATGCTATAATGTTGAAACCTCAATATATAAACATAATTTAGGTCCAAGTGGATCAAATTAAAGTTGTCCAATAATGCATATTTTGCAGATTTGATTATCTTTGGGATTAAATAAGTGCTTTATAAAATTTATGGTTTGTTTGCATGATTACAAGTATTATTTCAAACAATCAAATGACCATTTTTGCTATTTGTGCAGTGAATCTTTTTTGTGTATGTACAATTTGTGTGACAAACATCACTCTGCCATCCAAAAATAAATGTGTGTATGAAATTTAAATATTTTAAATTTGAAAGTGTAAAATAACTCATTCTTTTAAAGTCCCACAAATGAAACTTTTTTGCATTGCCATGGAAATCTCTCATTTTCAAAATCCTTTAAATTAATTAGATTAAAATTATAAAATTAAGAAACATTTACAATAATTTTAAATTTAAATCTTTCAAAAAATTGTGTAAATATAATGTTTAATTAAATATAAGGAAGATATTTTGTTATAAGTAAAGTAGTCAAACTTCTGCATATGGAGCAACCATAGAAAAGATTCTGTTTTATGAAATTCAGTTTTACTAACTATGATAATTAAGAAATGATTTCATTGTCCAACAAAGGCAAACATCCAGAAAAACAACACATGCAAAGTAAAAGATAAAAAAAAGGAATTTAAATTTGCATAATAATAAAGTATAGGTACAAAGGAATTTCCAGCTCAAGGGGTTTTGATTTACAATCACCCAAAATCTGGTGGCTGGTAGAACAATTAAAAGTTATCACAACTAGAACAAAAAGAACCCAGAATTAATAATTACACAAATTTTTCTTAACACCAATTCTTAATACTAATTTATAACTATAAGGAAATAGAAAATAGAGGATGAGAAGTAGCAAAAATGGTGGATAGGATAGGAAAGAATACCCAGGTAGTGTAAATGCTGTTTGGTTACTGTGAGGGCCACATGGGAACTTCTTAAACACAAAATACTTAGATTTAGTATGTCTCTCTTTAATCTGAATTAGTAAAATTAAAATAATTAAAAAATTAAAATTACAAATAAATACAGTCGACCCCCCCTATAACGCAGGCTCATATAATGCAGATTTGTATATCGCAGCGAAAAAATTGCAACCATATTCGTATAAAGACGCTAAAAGAGACTCGTAAAATGTGGTAAAACGTCATTGTCAACTCGTGTTGTGACAGGATTGGTAGAATCTGGACCAATAGTGGACGAGCAGCCAAACTACTTACACGCTACGGAGAGTTCGAGTAAGTTGAGTTTACTATCGTCTGTACAGTATATAAATTAGGTACTGTAAGTCTAATACAGTACTGTAATTTTATACATTTCTTGTGAAAAAAACATTTCTTATTCAATGGCCATAAAAATTATTTCTATTAATTAATTAATTTTAATGATGTCTCCAAAGTTCAACGAATTCTTCGCAGAAAAATAACTTATCAGAAAACGCGCCCGCCATTTGGTGCGCTGCTCCGCGATGAAAACAAGCTTAAGCAATGGCGTTGTCAAACAGTGCACACTCGGTAAGTAATCCTACAAGTTTTTGTTTATAGCATAGTTTATACTTATTCCCAAAAAATTATACGTGTTTTGGAAATGTTGAATCAAATTAGTCTAGAATTGATTAATNTCTCCGTAGTTGGCGCTACGGACGGCGGGAAAGTAGTTCGGCTGCCCGATGACGTTTGAGGTAATTATAGGGAATTTTTACTGTTTTTTATGGATATTGGTCACAATTTTTTCGTAGTTTTATAGGAATCGTAATTATAGGGACCGTAATTATAGGAGGGTCGACTGTATATTCTATTTTTGTTAAGTTTGATTTTGTATTCTACCTGAGTATGGTCTTTAAAAATAACCAAAAATGTTTGTAATTAAATTGGTTTTTGCTGTCTTTGAAGGTTTCGTGAATTTCTGAATGCATTTATAGATGCATACATTGCAATTTTAAATGCACATAAATTCAGCCTTTAATGATCAATAATATAATAAAAATACTTACAATGCTCAAATTTACTCAAATACTTAAAATGCTAAAATTTCTTTATTGAAAATTATTGTAAATTGGTGACTAAGTACTTACCTGCCGTGCTTTGGCTAATTCTGAAGCCAAAGTTGAAGTTTGAGATCTCATGTGCTCAACATTGACATTTCCACGAATATGGACAGCAACGCTTTTAGAAGCTTTACCACTAGCTTCACCAACTGTTAAATAGATATTTTTGTCATTTTTTTTTTCTATTTGAAAATAAAAATAAATCAGGTTTATTCAAAATTTCTGTTGTAAGTAAATAAGTACGATTAATTGTTATAATTTATAATTTGAAACAAATAATCTATTACTTATAAATTGCTAATGATAGAATCCCTTTACAATAGATCCCTTAATGTATTACAATTGTTTTAAATAATTCAATTAATTTCATTTCTAATACTAAAATCACTTTAACCTTACAATTGTTGTTGTTTTCTGTATTTTATTAGTCTACTCTCATTAATACAAACAACTAGGTAACAGTAATTAGTTTGTTTTATCAAAAATTCATATTGATGATTTTCAGAGTCAAGATCATATAATTTATAAAGTCAAGAAGTAATGGGTAATCAAAATCTTTAAATTATAATAGTTTGAATTCATTTACTAAATAAAGTTAAATAAAATTAAACTTACTCAACCAAATGATCATTGTAATTAATCATGCTATAAATCTGCTATTATTAATGATTAGATATTAAGTAATTTGGTATTAGAGATAGACATTAGGCACCATCTCTTATCTAAATTAATAATTGTAATTTTTAATAATTTGTTAAATAATTTAGAACAGTCTGATGAAAAAACTAGCCTGGAGTGGGATTTGAAACCACAACCTCTGCTTACTATTGCCACCCGGACCTCCAAGCAATTGTCCAAATCAATTGGGGACTGGGGTTGTTCGGAAAATCAATTTTTCGGATAACTGATTATGTACAAAAAAATATATTAACCTATCCCATGTTGAAATTCATTCAAATCCTGGCACATCCTTAAATACCCTCTCATGGTTGCACCAGTACTGCCAGCTAAAACATACACACCAACAAAAATAATATTGGAGTAGCTCAAGACATAGCCAAAGATTGCAGCGCCACAGTACTAGCAGAAATTTAAATTTGCTGACTGGAAAGCTTTCATCAGAAATATATGAGTGTATTAAACAAAACAAAACTAAAGAAATTCCATGATTTTTTCTGTTGAAAATTGTTTGAAAAAGAAAATGATTTTGGTGTCAAAATCGTAAAAAAGTAGCCAAACCTCGCATCACTGTGTGCTCTCTCTGATATGCAAACTAACACATGTTTGAATGAGACTACATCCATTTAAACAGGTGGACATCCTTAAACTTTAACCCCTGTTTTCTGAGTACAGTAGAATAGTCCATTAAAACTTGATGTTTGAATTGCTGTACAATCAGAGCTCAAACTCATTTTTGCTTACTAGGAAAAGAAAATCTATTTAAAATAGAACATTTATTATAGTACCACTTTGCTTTTTACACTTTTGATATGAACAAAAAAATCTTTATTGGAAATAGGGTTATTTCTTCGAGGATTGTGAAGGTTACAGTTTAGTTTAATGAATTCAAGTAAAATTTTTGTTTGCTTTATTGCATGAAAATTAACATTGTGACAATAGTGTTTTTCCAGGGAAATGACAAAATTTGTTTTATCAGTGTTTGTTTTAGGGCAAGTCAATTGTATTACACTTCCTGCCTAAATACAAAAATTTACATAAAATTTATGTAACAAATATCCAAATTTTAAACAGAAAAGTCATATTGTAAAAATATTCACATTAAATTGTGAAGTTTAACAGAACTACAATAATGTTCAATAAGACAAGAATCACCAAAAAATTTATTAATGCTAACTGAGATGAGAGACAAATATCTGGGTTACAGTATTAAGACTAGACAAAAATAACACAGTATACTATAAATTAATACAATTTTACAGATAACAATAATCAATTAAGAGATTAATTCTCATATATAATCATCGCTAAACCCGATGTAATATAGATAATCACCAAACATATGCCGTAAATCCATCGGGCTAGTTTTAAGGCTAATTACTAAATAAATTACGTAATTAATTTGGCACTAGAGGTAAGCGTTAGGCGCCATCTCTTATTAATATTAATAATTATAAATAAATTAATTAATTTAAATAATTTNGAGTCCCGCTCCGGGCCGATTTTTTCTCCCAGCGGTTCTAAATTATTTAAATTAATTAATTTATTTATAATTATTAATATTAATAAGAGATGGCGCCTAACGCTTACCTCTAGTGCCAAATTAATTACGTAATTTATTTAGTAATTAGCCTTAAAACTAGCCCGATGGATTTACGGCATATGTTTGGTGATTAGCTATATTACATCGGGTTTAGCGATGATTATATATATTACGCCTTGCCGGGGCTTGCGATGGCCGGTTGAGTGCCTTATAGGAGTAGGACGTGGGCACTGAATGTGTCCCCAGCCGGCATTGTAATAACCGTCGATGGTTACATAGTTATACGCTGGAAGAGGAGATCGGATCGGAGGTCCGGATAGCGTAACTGGCAACGCATCTGCACGGTAAGCAGGAGTTGTGGGGTTCGAGTCCCGCTCCGGGCCGATTTTTCTCCCAGCGGTTCTAAATTATTTAAATTAATTAATTTATTTATAATTATTAATATTAATAAGAGATGGCGCCTAACGCTTACCTCTAGTGCCAAATTAATTACGTAATTTATTTAGTAATTAGCCTTAAAACTAGCCCGATGGATTTACGGCATATGTTTGGTGATGATTAATTCTCAGACATACAGGATTAAAATTCAACTCAATCTTTTTTTGTAGTATGGCTTATCAGTAGAGGAATAGTAGATCCAAAGAATTATAATCAGTCCATAAATGAAATGTTCTTTTTTGAAAGAGATCTTGCTAAAATTGTAGCAAAATGGATAAAGACCAGTCCCTGATGATATGATTTTCCTTTATTCTACCCCACAATCACAAAAATATGGTGACTGAACATAACAAATAAAAATTCCATTTGTCTCTAATATAATTTCACTCTGATAGTGTTATGTTTTTATTCCCTTCTTTTTTTTTTGTTTAACAACTTTCAAGTTTGATACCTATTCCTCAAATTCCATGGAATATCCAATTCTTACTCAAAATCTCAAAACTCCTTCCTTCCCATCTTCCCATTGACTTCTTTCTCACTTTTTCCTTTCTGTGCACATTCCAACTCCTTTTTCTCATTCTTTCAGATGTGTTCTCTTTTGCACCCACCAATGAAAACAGATTAACTGAAACAAAGGCCTGAGCTTTGTACATAAAAGGTCGTTAGCAAAAATGGAATATGACAATTGATATACCAATATAAACAACACTGATATTACCAATTTTACAAAATAATAATGAAAATATACCTATTCATCAGTATATATGTAGACTGATTCTATATATAACTGAAATTATGTACAGGTATCCCCTGTATAACATGGTAGTTAGATTCTGAAAAGTGACCTGTTATGCAAATCTGTGCTATATGAAACAAAGGATTAGTACAAAACATAGGGTTAGATTTCAAAAGTTAACAAATATACTATTCATTTTTGTTAGTAAAAGAAATATATTTATTAAAGCAATCAATAATTAACTTACAATCATAATTAAAAATACCGTATTATGCATTACTATTAATTTTGTTAAATAAGTGGATACTTTGTAAAAAGAAAACTATCAGTTTCTGAGCTTTTTTGTTGTTGATCTTGATCAGAAATATCAGCAATATCTTCATTTTTTTATTTTTATCATACAAAAATTTTATGGATAACAAAATAAAAACAAAATATATTAATCAAAAATTTGTTCTAATGAGTTGCATTTGTTCAGTTTAGTACCAAATGGTTTTTTCAAAAATTTGTGCTTGAATATCGAATTGTTCAAGTTGGGAATAACTCAAGTACAGAGATACCGCTGTATATTATTTGTCATTTTTAGGGAATAACTTTAAAACGTTACTAAATATGACGATTAATCTATAAATTAAAACACAGCAACAGTCTTTTAAAGGCTAAAGTACAAAATCAATGACAATACCTGGTTGATAGGAAAGCTAAGGAAAGAAAAACAAAGAAAAAAATTGTACTATCAGTTTACATGAAAGGCACTAAAACATTGAAAATTTCAATATTCTAAAATCCATGAGCAAATTTGAGACAACACACATGCTTACTTGAATAAAAATATAAAATAATGGAGTTTGCAATTAGAAATTGTAAAATTTTGTATGGAGGATTTTCCAAATTTCCAAACCATGTTAGAGTGAAATAGTGTTGTAGAAATAGTGTTGTAGAAATGTGTGTTATATGAGGGATACCTGTAAATTCTCTCTTTTGTCACGTCTGTTACTACCTTCTTCAATCCCAGGTTTTCACCAATAACTATGGTAAACTCATTTGGTCTTATCTCAATAAAATCAGTTATTAAAGTTTGTTTTTTTTTATTTAGCTTTTTATAAAGTTCCTGATATTAATCAGGCTAAGATTCTTTACTGTTAATGCAGCTACCTTCAAGTGTTACAGCAAATATTTCAAGGTAGCTGCATAAACTGTAAAGAATCTGTATCCATAGCCCGGCATGACAATCTATATTAGATACCTTAAAAAACCCCTTAAAAACAACAGCAACCAATAATACAAATTTACATTTAGCCAGAGAGTTTTATTTTTTTCTGTTATATTATTTATTAAATGCATTTTTAATACTGCTGTTCATATTTGTTCATTTAGTTCATTAAAATTATATTAATATTTTCATAAATACAGTATATATTAATTTCAAAAACAATGAAGTAAAAAAAAAAAAAAATTGGTGATCTTCCAAACTTCGAACCTGTGTTTGATTTTGTATCAGCTTAACCTGATACAGGCCTCTGAATGTGGCTTAAAAAAATTTGTTTATTAAACAGTTACTGAGTGTGAGAAATGTGTGAATTTTCTTTATTATACAATATTGGATTTGTAAGCTGGAACTAAGTTCAATAAATTTTATTACATTGCATTTTTCTTGAATGTTAAATCAAAATTGTGCAATATGAATACTTGAAACTGAAAGTTAGGTTTATATTAAATACATTAAATATAAAAAAATATCAATCACAGAAAAATGAAAAATAAAAACAAGTGAGTATTTCAATACTTTCAATGATTCTTGTTTTTACTTTACTTATCTCCACAACTGAAAATGAAAATTAACTTTATTAAAAATTACTTTCGGGCTTATTAATATTAAATATCTATGAAATATACTTCAGAATTGTTAAATACTAGAACAACATTCAATTATATACATTTGATAAACTGATTACAAATGATGATAATATTCAGAAAATTTGATACTGGTATAAACTGGAACTACAGTAGAGCCTCAATTATCCGACCCCCGATTAACTGACACCTCGGTTAACCGACCGTCCTAGTCGGCAAATTTCAAATGTCCGCTAGTGATGTGGCGCTACAATATTTGGCTATGTCTTGGCTACTTTAATATTATTTTTACGTGTTTTAGCTGGCAACACTCATTCGACCATGAAAGGGCGCCAGTATTTAAACAAGGCTTAATTTTCTAATTTTTAACGATACAATAGCGACAATTATTATTTAAAAAAATTTTTGTTAGGCTTAACATCGATGAAAATTAGCGATATACTAATATACTAATTACATGGGATATAATAATATACTACACTAATAATGGTTCGAAAACGTTTGCAAAGTCCTTCGTTTTGGAGAGGAAGAACACCGGTTACAGGCAAGGAAGTGAGGTAATTTAGCATTTCCGGTGTTATAATTTCTATATAGTTTAATAATGGATTTTTTCATACTTTTCGGTTATCCGACTTTTCAATTATCCGACCAACCCCAGTCCCCAATTGGGTCAGATAATCGAGGCTCTACTGTAGAGAGAAAAGTACATAAGGTATTTTATAGCAACTTAAACTTTAATACAACTAATGCTTTTGGCTTGATTAATAAGCCTTCATCAGTCAGGTTTTCGAACAGAGATTCTGTTTGGAACAATACTTAAAATTATGTTATTTTAGAATGATATATTACATTACATTTAAAAAAAACAAGTAAAACAGCAAAACCGTATTTGGGACAAGACTATGTCTCGGAGACGGAATCACTTTGATGCTTAAGGCAGGTCTCATTCTCATTCTCCTATCTTGTTTGATATCACTGCTTTTGGGCGCAATCGTTCAAACTTTGCTGGTCAAGACCATGAGATCGTTCACGATGCATCTTTGATGAAATTAACTTATCTAATTTCAAAATTTCTCTGTTGCGTGTCAGCCCGGGTTGAATTTTTGTCAATGCCTAACGAAAACTTCCCATTTTTGAAAAAAATAATCATGGCTATTGTATCGTCTAAAATTATTTTTTTTATTTTGGACAAACAATATACAGTTTAACCCGATTATAATGTCATCGAATGTAACGACAACCCTAATATAACATCAAATTTTTATTGGTCCTACGATTTTACTATACTAGATAATGTTAAAAAAAGCCCACTTGTAACGACATAAAACCATTTTAACGTCATATTTGAAGCTCTCCCAAATTTACAAAATTAATTACAAATTTTATTTAACCTAGAAGAAGCTACGTGTTCAGTCCTAAGATCAGAGTTCACTTCTTAGAATGACTGTGGGTGGTACTCTCCCCTAATTGACTTCGGTGGGGTGAGGTGGCTGTTTTGCCTGTTTGTAGAAGAGGGTCGCCATTTTGTATTTTATTTTGACTCGATTCTCGGCCCCCTGACTACCTACGAGCCTGGATTTTTTTATGTGCAAATGATTTGGGCACCTAATACTCTGTGCCAAATATCAACTCTCAATATGTACTCCTTCATATCTCTATGCTGGTAAGAACGAGTGGCAGTACGATTTTATAAACAAGACATAGTCTTGTCAAAAATTAACAGGATTATTGATTAAGTTACAAAAAAAAAAAGAAAAATATAAATTTAAATAATAATCACAAACTAAAATAATGTACAATTAACAATAAATGTAAATAAAACAAAATCGTTCAAAGTACTAAGACAAAATTAAGTTTTGCGATGTGTTGCAATTTTTGCCACCCTTCCTATTTCTATTGATATTGTATTTATGCTCATTGATTCTGCATGTTAATGACCTATTAGTTAAGCCAATGTATATTAGATGTCTATCAAATCTATCATCATAAATGGGGGCAAGGTACATCCCAGGGGCTATATTTGTGTCAACATAATCCTTACCATTAATTAGTAATCTGTATATTGTTGCCCCCCATTTGTATGCTATAATAGCTCCTGTATATTTTGCAATTAATGTATATGTAATGTATATGTTACTGTGAAAGACCAATATTTGTGAATGTTGACATTCGCCGGTGCATGTCGACACACACAACTGTGTGAATGTTGACATTCCCCCCATTTCGGTCATTCACAGTAACATATATAAACAATTAATGTATAGGCCTATGCAAGTAATGTATATTCAGATCTTAGCCTACTATTGTAATCTAATACTATGTATTTACTTGCCTGTGTGTATGTGGTTGCATCCCTCTTTTTTTTATCCAGATTGTGTGCTATGTTACAAATAAGTTTTCAAGAATGGGCTAGTGAACACAAAAGTCTACTACAAGCCTGGTTATACACCACTTTACATCTCGGCTATCTCTAATAACCTGGATACATATAAAGTAGCCACGTTCAAAGTATTAATAAAATGAGCATATACACACTGCTCCAGCATTAACAACACCTTAAAAGTTTGCAATCAGACACAGGTACAGTAGAAAACTTATTCATAACATAGCATGTAATCTGGACAAAAACAGAGGGGCACAATCACATACACAGGCAAGTAAATGCATAGTATTAGATTATGATAGAATGCTAAGATCTGTATATATTTCTAGTTCTGTATTTATATATTTTAATTACTAAATATACAGGAGCTTGTACAGCATACAAATGGAGGCAACGGTATAAATTACTAACTAATGGTAAAGATTACGTTGATGCAAATAAAGCCCCTGGTGTGTACTCTGTCCCCATTTACAAAGTTAGATTTGATAGACATCTAATGTATATCAGCTCAACTAACAGGTTATTGAACATGCAAGATCAATGAGCATAAATATGATATCAACAGAAATAATTCAGTAACTACCCTTGCCCAGTATGCAAGTGAACCAGGATGCTGGTGGATTTCTGCAGTGCCCAACTTATAAAATGAATATATGATGAATGCAAACTAAGAATGATAGAAGTATTAGAAACCTTTCAACCTAGGAGATCGTTATTTGATAACCTCTTAAAAGGAAGGGGCAGCAAAAATCACAACACACTGCTAAACTTAATGTTGACATAGTACTTTGAGTAATTTCATTTTAGTTAATTTATTTTTAATTGCACACTATTTTAGTATGTTATTATTATTTAAATTTATATTTTATTTGTAACTTAATCAATAATCCTGTTAATTTTTTTTAAATAACGTAATTTTAAATATCATTCCAAACAGAATCTCTGTTCAAAAACCTGAAGAAGGCTTATTAAACAAGCTGAAAACATTAGTTGTATTAAAGTTTAAATTGCTGGAAATGTACATAAGGTATTTTATGTCTCTTTAATTCAGAAAATTAATATGCACTGCGTTTTAAAAAATGACGCACCTTGAAGAAAGCTTGGCACAGGCAATACAGTAGAGCATTGATTATCCGACCCCGATTAACCGTCACATCGGTTAACTGACCATTCTAGTCGGCAAATTTCAAATGTTTGCTAGTGATGTGGTGCTACAATATTTGGCTATGTCTTGGCTACTTTAATATTATTTTTGTTAAATTTTTGTGTGTTTTAGCTAGCAATACTGGCTCGACCAT